>NC_091282.1:1034054374-1034354541 GCF_032444005.1 Ranitomeya imitator
GAAAATAAAAAATTGGGGGCGAAAAGATCATTTTTGTGAAAAAATATGATTTTTTATTTTTACGGCTCTGCATTATAAACTTCTGTGAATCACTTAATGGGTCAAAGTGCTCACCACACATCTAGATAAGTTCCTTAGGTGGTCTACTTTCCAAAAGGTGTCACTTGTGGGGGGTTTCACTGTTTAGGCACATTA
Source organism: Ranitomeya imitator (assembly GCF_032444005.1). Classification (NCBI taxonomy): domain Eukaryota; kingdom Metazoa; phylum Chordata; class Amphibia; order Anura; family Dendrobatidae; genus Ranitomeya; species Ranitomeya imitator. The sequence goes on from NC_091282.1 coordinate 1,034,054,570, forward strand.
GGGGCTCTACAAACGCAACATGGCGTCCCATCTCAATTCCAGTCAATTTTGCATTGAAAAGTCAAATGGCGCTCCTTCGCTTCCGAGCCATGTGCCCAGTGGTTTACCCCCACATATGAGGTATCGGCGTACTCAGGACAAATTGTACAACAACTTTTGGGGTCCATTTTCTCCTGTTACCCTTGGTAAAATGAAACAAATTGGAGCTGAATTAAATTTTGGGGGAAAAAATGTTAAATGTTCATTTTTATTTAAACATTCCAAAAATTCCTGTGAAACACCTGAAGGGTTAATAAACTTCTTGAATGTGGTTTTGAGCACCTTCAGCGGTGCAATTTTTAGAATGTTGTCACACTTGGTTATTTTCTATCATATAGACCCCTCAAAATGACTTCAAATGAGATGTGGTCCCTAAAAAAAATGGTGTTGTAAAAATGAGAAATTGCTGGTCAACTTTTAACCCTTTTAACTCCCTAACAAAAAAAAATTTGGTTCCAAAATTGTGCTGATGTAAAGTAGACATGTGGGAAATGTTACTTATTAAGTATTTTGTGTGACATATCTCTGTGATTTAATTGCATAAAAATTCAAAGTTGGAAAATTGCGAAATTTTCAAAATTTTCGCCAAATTTCCATTTTTTTCACAAATAAACACAGGTAATATCAAAGAAATTTTATGACTATCATAAAGTACAATATGTCTTGAGAATACAATGTCAGAATCACCGGGATCCGTTGAAGCGTTCCAGAGTTATAACCTCATAAAGGGACAGTGGTCAGAATTGTAAAAATTGGCCTGGTCATTAACGTGCAAACCACCCTTGGGGGTAAAGGGGTTAAGCCCAAACTATTTTCGACTCTCTGCACGGAAGCACAAGACTGATTGTCTCCTGGTGCTGCAATCTCTCTTGGTGCTGGCATCTCTCCTGGTGCTGCTGGCCTGGTGAGGACAACACTGGCTATGTAAGTATAGAACCTTTGATAGTGTCTGTCTCTCTTAATTTTTCTTTCTGTTCTTTTAGACTGGTTGTCTCCTGGTGCTGCCACCTGTCTCTTGTGCTGTCATCTCACTGGTGCTGCCATTGGTCTCTGGTGCTGGCATCTCTCCTGGTGCTGCTGGCCTGGTGAGGACAACACTGTCTATGTAAGTATAGAACCTTTGAAAATGTCTTTCTCTCTCATTGGCTTTTCTGTTCCTTGTAGATTAGTCAACTCTGCTGGTGCTTCGGTTGTCTCCTGGTGCTGCCATCTGTCCCTGGTCTGTGCCGACTGCTGTGTTGTTGGGCTACTGACTGTGTTCTGCCTTCCTCCACGTAGGATGCTGTGTGGATTCCAACATACGGCTAAACCTTCATCCACATCCCAGTAAACAGACTGTGTTGATGCTTAAGTCTTATTTATTAGGGTGATGATAACCAAAACTATAACGTTGAACAACAATGGTGGACAGTATTCATAGTAGATGATCAAATAGTGAATGATGTTGATGTACAAGGTGGATGTTCAGTGAATAATCATAGTGAATGACTGATCATAGTGGATGACTGGTGAAAAACTGTAAAGAATAACAGCATTTCAGTATATGCACATACAGGGTGCAATCACAGAAATAACTGGGACATAACAGCAAGAATTATACAGAGTGCATTTACACAGTAATTCTAACAGCACTGCCCTATTCTATACAAGAATGCATCTATCTAAATGCAGAGTACACATTAACCTAACTGCAAGCTGCAAAGCACATCTGCCTAACTATATCTGACTATAGGAGCTGCATAAGGCTTAAATACTAACACAAACATAAGATGCATTAAACCTTTATAAACGTACCGAGATCCGTTAGGACAGGGGTAAGAAAGTAAGCGAGACAGGAGCACGTGTGCCTCTCTGCAGATCTCAAGAAAAATGGCTACTGAAGCTTGTCTTCACAAGAAGAATGTGGGCGGAACTAACCCATAAGACATTGCTCTTAGGAGGGAAAGATTGGCAAACAACATGAACAGTAGGCAACTGATGACCTCCAGTGGCCACAACTTGAATAACATGATAATTAACTCTTTGCACATTAAGATGGGCAGAACAGACTGTAATGCAAGTACTGGTGTAATTTTTTTTTTTTTGCCAACATATTGTTTGGCTCTTAACAACTTTAATTTTTCTTCTCTGTTCTTTTTTCTAGAATTTCACTTGACTGCTGCCAGCTATTACAAGATGTCCTCCACTTAAGCTTCCGAATGTGGATATGACACTGACTATGTAATCACATTTGATTACTGATTGGCATGTATTGACTGGTAATACTATACATGTGGTAAATCATGCATTTTCTTTACAGGTACCTTGCAGTGGGGACGAGCAGGAGCTGTTAAGTGAAAATGAAGCTTCCCAGGGACGTCGAGCACATGTGTCTCAGGAGGAAAGACGGGGTGAAAGTATTCTTTTCAGCAGAGCTGAAATAGAATTTGCTTTCAGTTTTACTTAAAAAATGTTTTTGTTCTTTTTTGATCTACAGGTTCCACAATGGGAAGCAGCCAATCAAGATATTGACAATGAGAAACTCGTCAACCTTGTCCAAGATCGAGTACCGTTGTGGGACACCTGTGACCGTCAGCACTCCGACAATGTGGTGATTCGACAATTCTGAGAAGAAGCGGCAAGATTGCAGCTGGATGATTGGGACCGTGCCACGACATGCGCCAGAAATGATTTTGGTAAGTATTGAAATGTGGTGGCAGTGAAAATGTAAATTTTTTTTTACCAGTAATTTTCCCTTCACAGTGAAGGAAATCAAAATCCGCTGGCGCTCGATGAAGGACCACAAGAGAGAGGAGAATCAAGCTAAAAGTGGTGCTGTACCAAGGTTAAGAAAATACAAATACCACAAGAACCTTGCTTTCCTGAAGCCTGCGCTTGCTACGCAAACGTAAGTATATACAGTGCCTTGCGAAAGTATTCGGCCCCCTTGAACTTTTCAACCTTTTCCCACATATCATGCTTCAAACATAAAGATACCAAATGTAAATTTTTGGTGAAGAATCAACAACAAGTGGAACACAATTGTGAAGTTGAACGAAATTTATTGATTATTTTACATTTTTGTGGAAATTCAAAAACTGAAAAGGGGCCGAATACTTTCGCAAGGCACTGTATATATATATATATATATATATATATATATATATATATATATATATATATATCAGTATAGACCAAAAGTTTGGACACACCTTCTCTTTTAAAGATTTTTCTGTATTTTCATGACTATGAAAAATGTACATTCACACAGAAGGCATCAAAACTATGAATTAACACATGTGGAATTATATACTTAACAAAAAAGTGTGAAACAACTGAAATTATGTCTTACTGGATGGTGGCCTGATTCTAACGCATCGGGTATTCTAGAATATGTATGTATATAGCAGCCACATAGTATATAGCACAGGCCACGACATATTTTTGAATACCTGATGAGTTAATACAGGCCACGCAGTATATAACACAGGCAAAACAGTATAAAACGCAGCCCACACAGTATATAACACTGCTCACATAGTGTATAACACTGCCCACGTAGTATATAGCAGCCATGCAGTATATAATGCAGCCCACGCAGTACATAACACAGCCCACATAGTATATAGCAGCCATGTAGTATATAACGCAGCCCACGCAGTATATAACACTGCCCACGTAGTATATAGCAGCCATGTAGTATATAACACAGCCCATGCAGTATATAACATTGCCCACATAGTATATAACACTGCCCACGTAGTACATAGCAGTCATGTAGTATACAACGTTGCCCACGCAGTATGTAACACAGCCCACATAGTATATAGCAATGTGGGCACTATATACGTGGTTAAAAAAGACTTAAAATAAAAAATAAACATATACTCACCTTCCGAAGGCCAATTAAAGTCCCGGCGCCTGTGTGTGGTGCACGCGGCAGCTTCCAGTCCCAGGGTTGATATGAGCGCAGGACCTGTGATGACGTCGCGGTCAAATGACCGTGACGTCATAGAAGGTCCTTCTCGCATAGCATCCTTGGCACCAGAACCTGCCGCTTGCACTGCCGAGGACACCGTGCCATGGCGGAGGGTGAGAATAACCTTTTTTTTATTATTAATATTTGTAACATTAGATCTTTGTACTACTGATGCTGCATACGCAGCATCAATAGTAAAAAAGTTGGTCACACAGGGTTAATACCTGCGTTAATGGAGTGCGTTACACCGTGGCATAACACGGTCCATTAACGCTGCCATTAACCCTGTGTGAGGGCTCACTGGAGGGGAGTATGGAGCGGGCAGTGACTGCGGGAAGCAAGGAGCGGCCATTTTGCCACCGGACTGTGCCCGTCACAGATTGCTCGTGGCAATGGTCGTGGGCGTTTTGCCACGACCAATCAGCGACTTGGATTTCCATGACAGACAGAGTCCGCGACCAATGAATATACGTGACAGACAGAAAGACAGACAGACAGACGGAAGTGACCCTTAGACAATTATATAGTAGATATTCTAGGTTCTTCAAAGTAGCCACCTTTTGCTTTGATGACTGCTTTGCACACTCTTGGCATTCTCTTGATGAGCTTCAAGAGGTAGTCACCGGGAATGGTCTTCCAACAATCTTGAAGGAGTTCCCAGAGATGCTTAGCACTTGATGGCCCTTTTACCTTCACTCTGTGGTCCAGCTCACCCAAAACCATCTCGATTGGGTTCAGGTCTGGTGACTGTGGAGGCCAGGTCATCTGGCGTAGCACCCCATCACTCTCCTTCTTGGTCAAATAGCTCTTACACAGCCCGGAGGTGTGTTTGGGGTCATTGTCCTGTTGAGAAATAAATGATGGTCCAACTAAATGCAAACCTGGATGGAATAGCATGCCGCTGCAAGATGCTGTGGTAGCCATGCTGGTTCAGTATGCCTTCAATTTTGAATAAATCCCCAACAGTGTCACCAGCAAAGCACCCCCACACCATCACACCTCCTCCTCCATGCTTCATGGTGGGAACCAGGCATGTAGAGTCCATCCGTTCACATTTTCCGCATCGCACAAAGACACGGTGGTTGGAACCAAAGATCTCAAATTTGGACTCATCAGACCAAAGCACAGATTTCCACTGGTCTAATGTCCATTCCTTGTGTTCTTTAGCCCAAACAAGTCTCTTCTGCTTGTTGCCTGTCCTTAGCAGTGGTTTCCTAGCAGCCATTTTACCATGAAGGCCTGCTGCACAAAGTCTGTTCTTAACAGTTGTTGTAGAGATGCGTCTGCTGCTAGAACTCTGTGTGGCATTGACCTGGTCTCTAATCTGAGCTGCTGTTAACCTGCGATTTCTGAGGCTGGTGACTCGGATAAACGTATCCTCAGAAGCAGAGGTGACTCTTGGTCTTCCTTTCCTGGGGCGGTCCTCATGCGAGCCAGTTTCTTTGTAGCGCTTGATGGTTTTTTGCCACGGCACTTGGAGACACTTTCAAAGTTTGCCCAATTTTTCTGACTGACTGACCTTCATTTCTTAAAGTAATGATGGACATTCGTTTTTCTTTACTTAGCTGCTTTTTTCTTGCCATAATACAAATTCTAACAGTCTATTCAGTAGGACTATCAGCTGTGTATCCACCAGACTTCTGCACAACACAGCTGATGGTCTCATCAGTATTAGGTGATGTCTGTATCTATAGGGTTGGTGTCTGTATATTGTTGGATGTCTGTATATAGGAGAATGTTTGTATATAGGGGGATGTATGTATATAGGAGTGGTGTCTGTATATGGGGGATGTCTTTATATAGGAGTGGTGTCTGTATATAGAAAGATGTCTGTATAAAGGAGTGGTGTCTGTATATAGGGGGATGTCTGTATATAGAGGGATGTCAGTATATTGTAGTGGTGTCTGTATATAGAGGGATGTCTGTATATAGGGGGATGTCTGTATATAGGATTGGTGTCTGTATATAGAAGGATGTCTGTATATAGGAGTGGTGTCTGTATATAGAAAGATGTCTGTATAAAGGAGTGGTGTCTGTATATAGAGGGATGTCTGTATGTAGAGGGATGTCAGTATATAGTAGTGGTGTCTGTATATAGAGGGATGTCTGTATATAGGGCGATGTCTGTATATAGGATTGGTGTCTGTATATAGAAGGATGTCTGTATATAGGAGTGGTGTCTGCATATAGGGGATGTATGTATATAGGAGAATCAGCGTCGGACTGGAGTAGTTTGGGCCCACCAGAGAAAATCATTCTAAGGGCCCACCATGCTTAAGGCCGGTTTCACACGTCAGTGGCTCCGGTACGTGAGGTGACAGTTTCCTCACGTACCGGAGCCACTGACACACGTAGACACATTGAAATCAATGCATCTGTGCAGATGTCATTGATTTTTTGCGGACCGTGTCTCCGTGTACCAAACACGGAGACATGTCAGTGTTCGTGGGAGCGCACGTATTACACGGACCCATCAAAGTCAATGGGTCCGTGTAAAACACGTACCGCACACGGACGTTGTCCGTGTGCAGTCCGTGTGCCGTGCAGGAGACAGCGCTACAGTAAGCGCTGTCCCCCCCACTGGTGCTGAAGCCCCATTTATATCTTCCCTGCAGCAGCGTTTGCTGTAGAGAAGATATGAATAATCCTTTTTTTTTTTTGTTTCTCATGTTTAAAATATATATCCATGTGCCCCCCCCACCCTCTGTGTGCCCGCCCGCTGTTCTTAAAGGGACACTGTCACCTGAATTTGGAGGGAAGAATCTTCAGCCATGGAGGCGGGGTTTTTGGGTGTTTGATTCACCCTTTCCTTACCCGCTGGCTGCATGCTGGCTGCAATATTGAAGTTCATTCTCTGTCCTCCGTAGTACATGCCTGCACTAGGTGCAATCTTGCCTTGCGCAGGCGTGTACTATGGAGGACAGAGAATGAACTTCAATCCAATATTGCAGCCAGCATGCAGCCAGCGGGTAAGGAAAGGGTGAATCAAACACCCAAAAACCCCGCCTCCATGGCTGAAGATTGTTCCCTCCAAATTCAGGTGACAGTGTCCCTTAAAAATACTCACCCGGCTCCCTCACTGGCTGGCGCTGCTTCCTGTCCTGGCCGCACCTTTTACTGTATGAGCGGTCACGTGGGGCCGCCGATTACAGTCATGAATATGCGGCTCCACCTCCCATAGGGCACATAGATATTTATTTTAAACACGAGAAACCAAAAAAAAAGGAATATTCATATCTTCTCTACAGCAAACGCTGCTGCAGGGAAGATATGAATGGGGCTTCAGCACCAGATGCAGGGGACAGCGCTAAACTTTAGCGCTGTCTCCTGCACGGTGCATGTGGTACCCAGTGGGCACACGGGCGGCACACGTGTGCCACACTGATGTGCCACAGAAACACACGGGCACACAGACACGGATAATTCCGGTACCGATTTTACCGGTACTGGAATTATCTGGACGTGTGGGACTGCCCTAAGGGGTACTAGCTGCAGAGTCTTCCCTTTTTCACTGGATCCTGCATAAAAAATACGGTCCGTCGGGCAGAGAAAACGTTCAGAGGAACGTTTTTTCTGCACATCGGAAAATCAGTCAGCGACGCATCCTGCGCTGCCTGTCACTGGCTACAATGGAAGCCTATGGGCGCAGGATGCATCGCTGCCTGTCACTGGCTACAATGGAAGCCTATGGGCGCAGGATGCATCGCTGCCTGTCACTGGCTACAATTGAAGCCTATGGGCGCAGGATGCGTCGATGCCTGTGAAAAGCAGGAATCCAGCGACAGGTCCCATCTTTTCAAAGAGAGCATGCGTGGAAGAATTTCCCGTCAGGGAAATTCTCTCTTGCTCGCTCTCTCTTTTTACTATTGATGCTGCCTATGCAGCATCAATAGTAACAAGATATAATGTTAAAAATAATTTAAAAAATAAAAAAATCACAGTATTCTTACCTACCGGCGTTCCCACGCAGCGTCACCAATGCTCCCGGCAGCAAGCGTTCCTAGTAATACATTGTGACTTCTCGCGAGATTTCGCAGTGTATTACTAGTAACGCTAGCTACCAAGAGCATCGCTGCGTGGGAACGCCGGTAGGTGAGAACACTGCGATTTTTTAATTTTTTTTTTTAACCTGGTTTGTGTTGTGTATGCGTTTTCGCAGCGGAAAACCGCTGCGAAGACGCATACACAACAGGCGCACATAGCCTCGACGGGTCTGTCAAAAAGACGGGCCCAGTGCACACGTTTTCCACAATCTGCACAGGATCCATCATTTCAACGTCTTGATGGATCCTGTGCAGATTTTGAAGATGGAAGTGTGAAAGTAGCCTTAGTTTCCATCTAGTTAAGCACCCTTACCGCCAGCAGATAATTTTATGTAAAACCTAGAACAATGATATTCTATAAGCACAGAAAGATTTTATTATTTAGACATGTGCCACATACACACAATAGACACGACACATACACACCAGTCACATGCTAGTCACAGGATACATACATGTGACACACACACCAGTCACACGCTAGCCACATGACACACTCACGCACCATACATACACCAGTCACACACTAGACACAGGATTACAGATGAGCGGACCCCTAGATGTTCGGGTCCGGCCGAACAGTTAAAAATGAGTCCAGGTTCGGGTACCAGAACAGTACCTGGACCCTATTCATTCAGTGTTTACCACTCTGTCAGATGCAAGACAGAGCGGCAAACACTGCTTCTGATCGGCGGTAAAATAATTACCGCCAGTCAGACAGCTGATGTTCACACGCTGTCAAATGATGCGAGCCCACAGCTGTGATCGGAGGTATAAAGTTTACCTCCGGTCACTGGCGTCGGCTAACCTCATCGAGGTTATGGCAAGTCACTGAGGCTATGTTCTCAGCCAGGCCCCTGAACTGCGGTGACCTTGGTGAGATCCCCACTAGCACAGTGAGAAAGTCCCACAGTGCAGAGGCGGTGAACTCACCAATGGGCTTTTTCTCACTCCCCCCTCTTCTCCACACAGCCCCGGATCACCTCTTTTTCCACAAACCTCATCATCCCCCCTTTTCCACACAGCCCCTCATCCTCCCTCCTTCTCCACACAGCCCCCTCATCATCCCCCCCTTTTCCACACAGCCCCTCATCGTCCCTCCTTCTCCACACAGCCTCCTCATCACCCCCCCTTTTCCACAAAGCTCATCATCCCTTTTCCACACAGCCCCTCATGGTCCCTCCTTCTCCACACAGCCCCCTCATCACCCCCCCTTTTCCACAAAGCTCATCATCCCTCCTTTTCCACACAGCCCCTCATCGTCTTTCCTTCTCCACACAGCCCCCTAATCATTCCTCCTTCTCCACACAGCCCCCTAATCATCCCTCCTCCACACAGCCCCCTAATCATCCCTCCTCCACACAGCCCCCTAATCATTCCTCCTTCTCCACACAGCCCCCTAATCATCCCTCCTCCACACAGCCCCCTCATCATCCCTCCTCCACACAGCCCCCTCATCATCCCTCCTTCTCCACACAGCCCCCTCATCATCCCTCCTTCTCCACACATCCCCCTCATCATCCCTCCTTCTCCACACAGCCCCCTCATCATCCCTCCTTCTCCACACAGCCCCCTCATCATCCCTCCTTCTCCACACAGCCCCCTCATCATCCCTCCTTCTCCACACAGCCCCCTCATCATCCCTCCTTCTCCACACATCCCCCTCATCATCCCTCCTTCTCCACACAGCCCCCTCATCTCTCCTTCTCCACACAGCCCCCTCATCATCCCTCCTTCTCCACACAGCCCCCTCATCATCCCTCCTTCTCCACACAGCCCCCTCATCATCCCTCCTTCTCCACACAGCCCCCTCATCGTCCCTCCTTCTCCACACAGCCCCTCATCTCTCCTTCTCCACACAGCCCCCCCCCATCATCCCTCCTTTTCCACACAGCCCCCTCATCATCCCTCCTTCTCCACACAGCCCCTTTCAAGTTACATCAAATAAATTCATCCTCTGACCACTCACACTGAGTCCTGGGTCTTCATTTCTATCTGTGTGAGGGTCCATTGTGCAGACCCTCATTCCTCTCCTCACACAGTTCCATAGTGCAGCCCCCTCGGTCCTCTAGTAGTCACAGGGCTCCAGCAGCCACAGTCAGCACAGCGCTGCTTCCTGTTATCAGGTCACTGGTCTGATGGAGGCCCCGCCCCTTCCAGTGACATCATGCCCTCAAAAAATCAACTCCGTTCTAGACGCTGTGTGCAGTGTCTCACAGCCTGTGGCTCTGTGCTGTGCGGGTTATTCTATACCCGGTGCCGGCCGCCTGCAGTGCTCAGTAACAGCCAGGTGATGTGAGAGCTTTCTATCACCTGCTGCTGCCGCTTCTATTGATCTCATGAGCATCACTGCGCAGCTGAGAGAGCGGCGCCCAGATATCAGTAGAAGCCGTAGCAGGTGATGAGAAAGCTCTCACCTCACAGCACATGTTACTGAGCAGTGCAGGCGACCGGCACCAGGTATGGAATAACACTCACTGCTGGGTGCAGGCAGGCACTAATAATGCGCTAAAATCCAGGACAGAGCAGGAGTCTGGTGAGGGGGAGGGCCCTCTGGGGGGAGGGCCCACCGGAGGATTCTCCGATCTCCCGGTGGGCCAGTCCGACACTGAGGAGAATGTTTGTATATAGGAGAGATGTCTGTATATAGGGCGATGTCTGTATATAGGAGTGGTGTCTTTATATAGGGGATGTCTGTATATAGGAGAAATATCGGTATATAGGGGGATGTACATGGCCCATGTAATTTATTTAAGAGAATAGAGGGATAGCTGTATATAGGAGTGGTGTCTGTATATAGGGGGATGTCTGTATATAGGAGTGGTGTCTGTATATAGAGGGATGTCTGTATATAGAGGGATGTCTGTATATAGAGGGATGTCTGTATATAGAGGGATGTCTGTATATAGGGGGATGTCTGTATATAGGAGTGGTGTCTGTATATAGAAGGATGTCTGTATATAGGGGATGTATATAGGGGAATGTTTGTATATAGGAGAGATGTCTGTATATAGGGCGATGTCTGTATATAGGAGTGGTGTCCGTATATAGGGGATGTCTGTATATAGGAGAAACCTCGGTATATAGGGGATGTCTGTATATAGGAGTGGTGTCTGTGTATAGGAGTGGTGTCTGTATATAGTGGATATCTGTATATAAGGGAATGTCTGTATATAGGAGAAATGTCTATACAGGAGTGGAGTCTGTATATAGGGGGATGTCTGTATATAGGGGGATGTCTGTATATAGGAGTGGTGTTTGTATATAGGGGGATGTCTGTAGATAGGAGCAGTGTCTGTATATAGGGGGATGTCTGTATATAGGAATGATGTCTGTATATTGGGGATGTCAATATATAGGATTGGTGCCTGTATATAGGGGGATGTCTGTATATAGGAGTGTTGTCTGTATATAGGGGGATATCTGTATATAGGGGTATGTCTCTATATAGGAGAGATGTCTGTATATAGGGGATGTCTGTATATAGGAGTGGTGTCTGTATATAGGGGATGTCTGTATATAGAAAGATGTCTGTATATAGGAGTGGTGTCTGTATATAGAGGGATGTCTGAATATAGGAGTGGTGTCTGTATATAGGGGGATGTCTGTATATAGGAGTGGTGTTTGTATATAGGGGATGTCTGTATATAGAAAGATGTCTGTATATAGGAGTGGTGTCTGTATGTAGAGAGATGTCTGAATATAGGAGTGGTGTCTGTATGTAGAGGGATGTCTGTATATAGAAGTGATGTCTGTATATAGGAGTGGTATCTGTATATAGAGGGAAGTCTGTGTATAGGAGTGGTGTCTGTATATAGAAGGATGTCTGTATATAAGAGTGGTGTCTGTATATAGGGGGATGTCTATATATAGGGAGATGTCTGTATATAGGAGTGGTGTCTGTATATAGAGGGTTGTCTATATATAGGAGTGTTGTCTGTATATAGGGGATGTCTGTGTATAGGAGTGGTGTCTGTATATATGTGACAGACAGACAGACAGACAGACAGACAGACGGAAGTGACCCTTAGACAATTATATAGTAGATATTCTAGGTTCTTCAAAGTAGCCACCTTTTGCTTTGATGACTGCTTTGCACACTCTTGGCATTCTCTTGATGAGCTTCAAGAGGTAGTCACCGGGAATGGTCTTCTAACAATCTTGAAGGAGTTCCCAGAGATGCTTAGCACTTGATGGTCCTTTTACCTTCACTCTGTGGTCCAGCTCACCCAAAACCATCTCGATTGGGTTCAGGTCTGGTGACTGTGGAGGCCAGGTCATCTGGCGTAGCACCTCATCACTCTCCTTCTTGATCAAATAGCTCTTACACAGCCCGGAGGTGTGTTTGGGGTCATTGTCCTGTTGAGAAATAAATGATGGTCCAACTAAACGCAAACCTGGATGGAATAGCATGCCGCTGCAAGATGCTGTGGTAGCCATGCTGGTTCAGTATGCCTTCAATTTTGAATAAATCCCCAACAGTGTCACCAGCAAAGCACCCCCACACCATCACACCTCCTCCTCCATGCTTCATGGTGGGAACCAGGCATGTAGAGTCCATCCGTTCACATTTTCCGCATCGCACAAAGACACGGTGGTTGGAACCAAAGATCTCAAATTTGGACTCATCAGACCAAAGCACAGATTTCCACTGGTCTAATGTCCATTCCTTGTGTTCTTTAGCCCAAACAAGTCCCTTCTGCTTGTTGCCTGTCCATAGCAGTGGTTTCCTAGCAGCCATTTTACCATGAAGGCCTGCTGCACAAAGTCTGTTCTTAACAGTTGTTGTAGAGATGGGTCTGCTGCTAGAACTCTGTGTGGCATTGACCTGGTCTCTAATCTGAGCTGCTGTTAACCTGCGATTTCTGAGGCTGGTGACTCGGATAAACGTATCCTCAGAAGCAGAGGTGACTCTTGGTCTTCCTTTCCTGGGGCGGTCCTCATGTGAGCCAGTTTCTTTGTAGCGCTTGATGGTTTTTTGCCACTGCACTTGGAGACACTTTCAAAGTTTGCCCAATTTTTCTGACTGACCTTCATTTCTTAAAGTAATGATGGACATTCGTTTTTCTTTACTTAGCTGCTTTTTTCTTGCCATAATACAAATTCTAACAGTCTATTCAGTAGGACTATCAGCTGTGTATCCACCAGACTTCTGCACAACACAGCTGATGGTCTCATCAGTATTAGGTGATGTCTGTATCTATAGGGTTGGTGTCTGTATATTGTTGGATGTCTGTATATAGGAGAATGTTTGTATATAGGGGGATGTCTGTATATAGGAGTGGTGTCTGTATATGGGGGATGTCTTTATATAGGAGTGGTGTCTGTATATAGAAAGATGTCTGTATAAAGGAGTGGTGTCTGTATATAGGGGGATGTCTGTATATAGAGGGATGTCAGTATATAGTAGTGGTGTCTGTATATAGGGGGATGTCTGTATATAGGATTGGTGTCTGTATATAGAAGGATGTCTGTATATAGGAGTGGTGTCTGTATATAGAAAGATGTCTGTATAAAGGAGTGGTGTCTGTATATAGAGGGATGTCTGTATATAGAGGGATGTCTGTATATAGGGGGATGTCTGTATATAGGAGTGGTGTCTGTATATAGAGGGATGTCTGTATATAGAGGGATGTCTGTATATAGGGGGATGTCTGTATATAGGAGTGGTGTCTGTATATAGAAGGATGTCTGTATATAGGGGATGTATATAGGGGAATGTTTGCATATAGGAGAGATGTCTGTATATAAGGCGACGTCTGTATATAGGAGTGGTGTCCGTATATAGGGGATGTCTGTATATAGGAGAATGTTTGTATATAGGGGGATGTCTGTATATAGAGGGATGTCTGTATATGGGGGATGTCTTTATATAGGAGTGGTGTCTGTATATAGAAAGATGTCTGTATAAAGGAGTGGTGTCTGTATATAGGGGGATGTCTGTATATAGAGGGATGTCAGTATATAGTAGTGGTGTCTGTATATAGAGGGATGTCTGTATATAGGGGGATGTCTGTATATAGAATTGGTGTCTGTATATAGAAGGATGTCTGTATATAGGAGTGGTGTCTGTATATAGAAAGATGTCTGTATAAAGGAGTGGTGTCTGTATATAGAGGGATGTCAGTATATAGTAGTGGTGTCTGTATATATTGGGATGTCTGTATATAGGGGGATGTCTGTATATAGGATTGGTGTCTGTATATAGAAGGATGTCTGTATATAGGAGTGGTGTCTGCATATAGGGGATGTATGTATATAGGAGAATGTTTGTATATAGGAGAGATGTCTGTATATAGGGCGATGTCTGTATATAGGAGTGGTGTCTTTATATAGGGGATGTCTGTATATAGGAGAAATATCGGTATATAGGGGGATGTACATGGCCCATGTAATTTATCTAAGAGAATAGAGGGATAGCTGTATATAGGAGTGTTGTCTGTATATAGGGGGATGTCTGTATATAGGAGTGGTGTCTGTATATAGAGGGATGTCTGTATATAGGGGGATGTCTGTATATAGGAGTGGTGTCTGTATATAGAAGGATGTCTGTATATAGGGGATGTATATAGGGGAATGTTTGTATATAGGAGAGATGTCTGTATATAGGGCGATGTCTGTATATAGGAGTGGTGTCCGTATATAGGGGATGTCTGTATATAGGAGAAACATCGGTATATAGGGGATGTCTGTATATAGGAGTGGTGTCTGTGTATAGGAGTGGTGTCTGTATATAGTGGATGTCTGTATATAAGGGAATGTCTGTATATAGGAGAAATGTCTATACAGGAGTGGTGTTTGTATATTGGGGATGTCTGTATATAGAAAGATGTCTGTATATAGGAGTGGTGTCTGTATGTAGAGAGATGTCTGAATATAGGAGTGGTGTCTGTATGTAGAGGGATGTCTGTATATAGAAGTGATGTCTGTATATAGGAGTGGTATCTGTATATAGAGGGAAGTCTGTGTATAGGAGTGGTGTCTGTATATAGAAGGATGTCTGTATATAAGAGTGGTGTCTGTATATAGGGGGATGTCTATATATAGGGAGATGTCTGTATATAGGAGTGGTGTCTGTATATAAAGGGTTGTCTGTATATAGGAGTGGTGTCTGTATATAGGGGATGTCTGTGTATAGGAGTGGTGTCTGTATATACGTGACAGACAGACAGAAAGACAGACAGACAGACAGACGGAAGTGACCCTTAGACAATTATATAGTAGATATTCTAGGTTCTTCAAAGTAGCCACCTTTTGCTTTGATGACTGCTTTGCACACTCTTGGCATTCTCTTGATGAGCTTCAAGAGGTAGTCACCGGGAATGGTCTTCCAACAATCTTGAAGGAGTTCCCAGAGATGCTTAGCACTTGATGGCTCTTTTACCTTCACTCTGTGGTCCAGCTCACCCAAAACCATCTCGATTGGGTTCAGGTCTGGTGACTGTGGAGGCCAGGTCATCTGGCATAGCACCCCATCACTCTCCTTCTTGGTCAAATAGCTCTTACACAGCCCGGAGGTGTGTTTGTGGTCATTGTCCTGTTGAGAAATAAATGATGGTCCAACTAAACGCAAACCTGGATGGAATAGCATGCTGCTGCAAGATGCTGTGGTAGCCATGCTGGTTCAGTATGCCTTCAATTTTGAATAAATCCCCAACAGTGTCACCAGCAAAGCACCCCCACACCATCACACCTCCTCCTCCATGCTTCATGGTGGGAACCAGGCATGTAGAGTCCATCCGTTCACATTTTCCGCATCGCACAAAGACATGGTGGTTGGAACCAAAGATCTCAAATTTGGACTCATCAGACCAAAGCACAGATTTCCACTGGTCTAATGTCCATTCCTTGTGTTCTTTAGGCCAAACAAGTCCCTTCTGCTTGTTGCCTGTCCTTAGCAGTGGTTTCCTAGCAGCCATTTTACCATGAAGGCCTGCTGCACAAAGTCTGTTCTTAACAGTTGTTGTAGAGATGGGTCTGCTGCTAGAACTCTGTGTGGCATTGACCTGGTCTCTAATCTGAGCTGCTGTTAACCTGCGATTTCTGAGGCTGGTGACTCGGATAAACGTATCCTCAGAAGCAGAGGTGACTCTTGGTCTTCCTTTCCTGGGGCGGTCCTCATGTGAGCCAGTTTCTTTGTAGCGCTTGATGGTTTTTTGCCACTGCACTTGGAGACACTTTCAAAGTTTGCCCAATTTTTCTGACTGACCTTCATTTCTTAAAGTAATGATGGACATTCGTTTTTCTTTACTTAGCTGCTTTTTTCTTGCCATAATACAAATTCTAACAGTCTATTCAGTAGGACTATCAGCTGTGTATCCACCAGACTTCTGCACAACACAGCTGATGGTCTCATCAGTATTAGGTGATGTCTGTATCTATAGGGTTGGTGTCTGTATATTGTTGGATGTCTGTATATAGGAGAATGTTTGTATATAGGGGGATGTCTGTATATAGGAGTGGTGTCTGTATATGGGGGATGTCTTTATATAGGAGTGGTGTCTGTATATAGGGGGATAGATACCATGCTTGGCATAGGTGGCTTTCCTTCATAGGATGATGCCCTTCCCGTGGTTGTTCCTTCCCGGGGAAAGGCCTGGCTATTCACTGCTTGCATCGAGAAACACGTGATGGTGTCTCCGCAGCTTCTTTACTTGCATCTGCATATTTCCCATAAGGGATGGGGGCAGTGTTCTGGAATCACTGCGTTGAGAAACACGTGATGGTGTCTCCGCAGTGTTGGATGTTTTGGTCTCCCCGAGTCCAATCATCTGTGCCTTTATAGCCTTTTTCCTAGGCACTGCTCCTAATAGCCAGATTCCTACTCCACACTGATGAGGGGCAAAAACCCCGAAACAGCTGTCTGTGGATGGATACCATGCTTGGCATAGGTGGCTTTCCTTCATAGGATGCTGCCCTTCCCGTGGTTGTTCCTTCCCGGGGAAAGGCCTGGCTATTCACTGCTTGCGTCGAGAAACACGTGATGGTGTCTCCGCAGCTTCTTTACTTGCATCTGTATATAGAGGGATGTCTGTATATAGGGGGATGTCTGTATATAGGGGATGTATATAGGGGAATGTTTGTATATAGGAGAGATGTCTGTATATAAGGCGATGTCTGTATATAGGAGTGGTGTCCGTATATAGGGGATGTCTGTATATAGGAGATATATCGGTATATAGGGGATGTCTGTATATAGGAGTGGTGTCTGTGTATAGTGGATGTCTGTATATAAGGGAATGTCTGTATATAGGAGAAATGTCTATACAGGAGTGGTGTCTGTATATAGGGGGATGTCTGTATATAGGAGTGGTGTTTGTATATAGGGGGATATCTGTAGATAGGAGCAGTGTCTGTATATAGGGGGATGTCTGTATATAGGAATGATGTCTGTATATTGGGGATGTCAATATATAGGATTGGTGCCTGTATATAGGGGGATGTCTGTATATAGGAGTGTTGTCTGTATATAGGGGATATCTGTATACAGTGGGGCAAAAAAGTATTTAGTCAGTCAGCAATAGTGCAAGTTCCACCACTTAAAAAGATGAGAGGCGTCTGTAATTTACATCATAGGTAGACCTCAACTTGAGAGACAAACTGAGAAAAAAAAAATCCAGAAAATCACATTGTCTGTTTTTTTAACATTTTATTTGCATATTATGGTGGAAAATAAGTATTTGGTCAGAAACAAAATTTCATCTCAATACTTTGTAATATATCCTTTGTTGGCAATGACAGAGGTCAAACGTTTTCTGTAAGTCTTCACAAGGTTGCCACACACTGTTGTTGGTATGTTGGCCCATTCCTCCATGCAGATCTCCTCTAGAGCAGTAATGTTTTTGGCTTTTCGCTTGGCAACACGGACTTTCAACTCCCTCCAAAGGTTTTCTATATGGTTGAGATCTGGAGGCTGGCTAGGCCACTCCAGGACCTTGAAATGCTTCTTACGAAGCCACTCCTTCGTTGCCCTGGCGGTGTGCTTTGGATCATTGTCATGTTGAAAGACCCAGCCACGTTTCATCTTCAATGCCCTTGCTGATGGAAGGAGGTTTGCACTCAAAATCTCACGATACATGGCCCCATTCATTCTTTCATGTACCCGGATCAGTCGTCCTGGCCCCTTTGCAGAGAAACAGCCCCAAAGCATCATGTTTCCACCTCCATGCTTTACAGTAGGTATGGTGTTTGATGGATGCAACTCAGTATTCTTTTTCCTCCAAACACGACAAGTTGTGTTTCTACCAAACAGTTCCAGTTTGGTTTCATCAGACCGTAGGACATTCTCCCAAAACTCCTCTGGATCATCCAAATGCTCTCTAGCAAACTTCAGACGGGCCTGGACATGTACTGGCTTAAGCAGTGGGACACGTCTGGCACTGCAGGATCTGAGTCCATGGTGGCGTAGTGTGTTACTTATGGTAGGCCTTGTTACATTGGTCCTAGCTCTCTGCAGTTCATTCACTAGGTCCCCCCGCGTGGTTCTGGGGTTTTTGCTCACCGTTCTTGTGATCATTCTGACCCCACGGGGTGGGATTTTGCGTGGAGCCCCAGATCGAGGGAGATTATCAGTGGTCTTGTATGTCTTCCATTTTCTAATTATTGCTCCCACTGTTGATTTCTTCACTCCAAGCTGGTTGGCTGTTGCAGATTCAGTCTTCCCAGCCTGGTGCAGGGCTACAATTTTGTTTCTGGTGTCCTTTCACAGCTCTTTGGTCTTCACCATAGTGGAGTTTGGAGTCAGACTGTTTGAGGGTGTGCACAGGTGTCTTTTGATACTGATAACAAGTTTAAACAGGTGCCATTACTACAGGTAATGAGTGGAGGAAAGAGGAGACTCTTAAAGAAGAAGTTACAGGTCTGTGAGAGCCAGAAATCTTGATTGTTTGTTTCTGACCAAATACTTATTTTCCACCATAATATGCAAATAAAATGTTAAAAAAACATACAATGTGATTTTCTGGATTTTTTTTTCTCAGTTTGTCCCCCATAGTTGAGGTCTACCTATGATGTAAATTACAGACGCCTCTCATCTTTTTAAGTGGTGGAACTTGCACTATTGCTGACTGACTAAATACTTTTTTGCCCCACTGTATAGGGGTATGTCTCTATATAGGAGAGATGTCTGTATATAGGGGATGTCTGTATATAGGAGTGGTGTCTGTATATAGGGGATGTCTGTATATAGAAAGATGTCTGTATATAGGAGTGGTGTCTGTATATAGAGGGATGTCTGAATATAGGAGTGGTGTCTGTATATAGGGGGATGTCTGTATATAGGAGTGGTGTCTGTATATAGGGGATGTCTGTATATAGAAAGATGTCTGTATATAGGAGTGGTGTCTGTATGTAAAGAGATGTCTGAATATAGGAGTGGTGTCTGTATATAGAGGGATGTCTGTATATAGAAGTGATGTCTGTATATAGGAGTGGTATCTGTATATAGAGGGAAATCTGTGTATAGGAGTGGTGTCTGTATATAGAAGGATGTCTGTATATAAGAGTGGTGTCTGTATATAGGGGGATGTCTATGTATAGGGAGATGTCTGTATATAGGAGTGGTGTCTGTATATAGAGGGTCGTCTGTGTATAGGAGTGGTGTCTGTATATAGGGGGATGTCTATGTATAGGGAGATGTCTGTATATAGGAGTGGTGTCTGTATATAGAGGGATGTCTGTGTATAGGAGTGGTGTCAGTATATAGGGGGATGTCTGTATATAGGAATGATGTCTGTATATAGGGGGATGTCTGTATATAGGAGTGGTGTCTGTATATAGAGGGATGTCTGTATATATGAGTGGTGTCTATATATAGAAGGATGTCTGTATATAGGAGTGGTGTCTGTATATAGGGGGATGTCTGTATATAGAGGGATGTCTGTATATATGAGTGGTGTCTGTATATAGAAGGATGTCTGTATATAGGAGTGGTGTCTGTGTATAGGAGTGGTGTCAGTATATAAGGGGATGTCTGTATATAGGAATGATGTCTGTATATAGGGGGATGTCTGTATATACCGTAGGAATGATGTCTGTATATTGGGGAATGTTTATATATAGGAGTGGTGTCTGTGTATAGGGGGATGTCTGTGTATAGGAGTGGAGTCTGTATATAGGGGGATGTCTGCATATAGGATTGATGTCTGTGTATAGAGGGATGTCTGTATATAGGAGTGGTGTCTGTATATAGAGGGATGTCTGTATATAGAGGGATGTCTGCATATAGGAATGATGTCTGTATATAGAGGGATGTCTGTATATAGGAGTGGTGTCTGTGTATAGGGGATGTCTGTGTATAGGAGTGGTGTCTGTATATAGGGGGATGTCTGCATATAGGAATGATGTCTGTATATAGAGGGATGTCTGTATATAGGAGTGGTGTCTGTGTATAGGGGATGTCTGTGTATAGGAGTGGAGTCTGTATATAGGGGGATGTCTGTGTACAGGAGTGGAGTCTATATATAGGAGTGGGGTCTGTATATAGAGGCATCTCTTTATATAGTGGTGTCTGTATATAGGGGAGTGTCTGTATATAGGAGTGGTGTCTGTATATAGGGGATGTCTGTATATAGGAGTGATGTCTGTATATTGGGGAATGTCTATATATAGGAGTGGTGTCTGTATATAGGAGTGGTGTCTGTATATAGGAGTGATGTCTGTATATAATGGGATGTGGCCAAAGTGGCTACCGAGGGGCTGTGTGCACCATAGTGGCTACCAAGGATTCCTGCATGCCAAAATGGCTACCAATGGGCCAAAGTGGCTAACAAGGGGCCCCACACATCAAAGTGGCTACCAAGCGGCCAAAATGGCTACCCAGGGGCAGGGCCCTGCATGCCAGACTTGCTGCTGAGGTTCATTGGCAGCTGACAGCGCTGTTCAAGCACCATGTATTTCCTTCAGGAAATGCACATCTAGTTATTAATACATTTTGTATTTTTTTTTTTCAAAAATATTTTGTTTTCTTTGATTGTTGTGTCGCCGCAAAAAACATACATGTGTATATTGTATTTTTGAGGAAACTTGTGAGTTTTAATGGAACACATTTGAATATAACAGGGTAGGTACATTTTAATAGAACAGGTAAATTTTAATATAACAGGTACATTTGAAAATTACATGTACATTTTAACATAACACATACACTTTAAAATTACAGACATGTACACTTGAAAATTACAGATAGATTTTACAATTACAGGTAAATTTTACTTAGCTGCTTAAACAATTGTGTCTTGCCAAGAATAATAAAAGCAATTGAATCCACGCTGAAAGGGTAAAGCAGATGAAATAATTATAACCGTGAAGAGCTAATGTGATACTGAAACACGCAAAACATACTATACTTGCCTACACACCCCCACCTATAGCAGAACAATCCCACCTCGAATCAACCGGGGCCGGAGCCTGAACTAATAGCCACACTGATACTGCTGAACACACGGAGGGACTCACCAGCAGGAGATGTAACGCCGTGTATCGGGGTGGGTGCAGTCCAGTCAGGGAAAGAGGATCCGGCGTGTGGAGACACTTGCGGGAAGGTATGCAGGCAGAGGTGATAAGCCGCAATGCAATTGAGCAGTACGGAGGCTGCGTAGAGCCAGGGAGAGCCCCGGCCGGTGGCGTCCCTGGATACGAGCGGGAAAGGAAAAATAGCTGGCACAGGGCTCAGCGTGTGACGTCACAAAGATAGTACGGGGCAGCGCAGAGACCAAAAGCCGACGCGTTTCGAAGGAGTGGCGTCCTTCTTCATCAGGGTTACCGGTCTCTCGATGCACCCGGACATATAAGCCCCAAAGATGTCAATCAAAGTTGCAAGCCTGCCCATTTAACCCATTGTGCTGGTGACTGCTATAGTAATGCTAATTGCAGAGCCACAAAAAAAGGCAATGCCGAAAATACTGATACATAAAATATAGTACATAGATAAGTGTAAAAGTATTAATTGAAAGAAACTTATAAGTATATATAGAAGTATGGATGTACTATACCGATTTAAATTATAAACGTACTATACTCGCTAAAATGGGGACAATACAGCTACCACTGTCTAAACTAACACATAAAAAATAAAAGCAAGCCTTTAATAAATAGCAGATAAAAAACAGTAGATGCGGGGCATAAAAAGAGAGGAACAGATATGGACTGTACCAGACAATACCTAAAAGGAAAAGAAGGAAGGTGTAGATAATGAATAATACATAAATACTAAAAAGGTACTAAAAAGTACTAAAAGAGTACTGCAGGGGCACTAGAAAAAGGAAAGGGATAAGGGGAGAGCGCGCTACCCCATTGAATAGTATGCTAAAATAAAACTATGCCTAAATATATATGGCCTAAACTGCCCGACCTGGTTCCAGCTGAAATAAACATAAAAATGAATAGGGACCAGTAACAGGAGTAGTAAAAATAGCATTTAAAAAGCATATATTTCTAACCCATGGTTGAGGCCTTTGGGGGCAAGGCTATCCTGGGTAAAAATCCACTGGGATTCAGACCTGGACATAGCTTTTATTAGATTGCCCCCTCTTGAGCTCTGTCTGATCCTTTGAATTCCCAAAAAGGTAACACACTTAATAGATATGTTGTGCCTTTCACTAAAGTGGCGCGAAAGTGGATGACCCATAAAACCTTTCTTAATATTCATCAAATGTTCTTTGACCCGGACCATAAGGGGCCTCTTAGTGCGGCCTACATTCAATTTTTTGCATGGACATTCGATGAGATAGATAACCTTAGTGGTGGAACAAGTAATGGTATCTCTGATGCTAAATTCATTCATGGCGTCGGAGTCAGTGAAGGTGGAGCGGTATCCCTTCTCGGAAGATGTGTGCTGACACCCAAAACAAAACCCACAAGGTGTAAAACCTGCCCTACTGGTACCAGAGGCACCAGCCAAGTGCTTGCCATAAGAGGCATGTTTAGTGGTGGGAGCTATAATGTTACCCAAAGATTGGGCCTTCCTGAACACAAATCTGAGTATATCCGGCAGAAGCTCCCCTATAGTTTTGTCCCTTTGGCGCACGGACCAGTGTTTCTTGATGATAGATCTGAATTTGGTATGCCCCACATGAAATTGGGTGACAAACGGTAACTGCCGGATTTGATCATGGATGGTGTTGGATTGATTATTGGTTTTTTTCTC
Organism: Ranitomeya imitator; assembly: GCF_032444005.1. Taxonomy (NCBI): domain Eukaryota; kingdom Metazoa; phylum Chordata; class Amphibia; order Anura; family Dendrobatidae; genus Ranitomeya; species Ranitomeya imitator. The sequence goes on from NC_091282.1 coordinate 1,034,077,755, forward strand.
TATGTATCAGAGAATCTCTGGGTATCTCCATAACCTCCTTCTTTGCTCGTTCCAACAGGGAACTAGGGTAACCTTTGTCCAGGAACTGTTGAGTCAAAATGGCCGAGTCCCTATTGTAGTCCTCCAAGTTGGTGCAATTACGTCTAATTCTTGTGTACTGACCCTTAGGAATGTTTGTCAGCCAGACCGGTAGGTGACAACTAGAAATGTCAATAAAACTATTGGAATCCACCTCTTGAAGCACTTAGTTAATAGCCGGCCATCCTCTATGTATATGCTGAGGTCAAAGAAGTTAATCTCAGTCATACTTATTGTGGGTGTGAATTCAAGTCCAGAACTGTTAGTGTTAAGATTTGATATGAATGATTCCAAATCTTTTTTGGAGCCATTTCAGACGAACAGCACGTCGTCGATAAAACGGCGCCACAGGACCAGACCCGTACGGAGATTACCTGAGAAGATGCAAGACTCCTCCCATTTGGCCACAAACAGGTTGGCATAGCTAGGGGCAAACCGCGTGCCCATAGCCGTGCCACAGGTCTGTAAAAAGAAGTCTCCTTCGTACCAAAAGTAGTTGTGCTGCAAAATAGATTGAATACATTCTTCAATGAATGTGACCTGGGTATCCGGATAAATCCCCAAAGTACGAAGGTATTGGCCCGCAATCTGGCAGCCCATTTTTTGGTCAATCACTGTATACAGTGATTTTATGTCCAGAGTGCCTAAAAAATAGTTGGGTTCCCATTTGACCCTCTCTAGGATTTGAAGGATGTGTCCCGTATCTTTGAGGTAGGCCGGTATGAGTTGCATGCACTTCTGTAGGTGCATGTCGACATACCGGGACAAGTTTGCTGTCAGGCTATTGATACCCGAAATAATAGGCCTGCCTGGAGGACAGGTGGTACTTTTGTGAATCTTGGGGATATGGTAAAAGATAGCTAGACTCGGATCTCTATTGAATACAAATTGAAACTCTTTTTTATTCAATATACCCAGTGATTGGCCTGAGACACAAAATTTTCAATTTGGTAGAAAAATGGGGTGTAGCGTCACTTTTCAGCTTTCTATATGTAATGGCATCACTAAGTAGGCGAACAGATTCTTCATGATTAGGGATGAGCGATACCGTCCGATACTTGAAAGTATCGGTATCGGATAGTATCGGCCGATACCCGAAAAATATCGGATATCGCCGATACCGATATCCGATACCAATACAAGTCAATGGGACATCAAGTATCGGAATGTATCCTGATGGTTCCCGGTTCCCAGGGTCTGAAGGAGAGGAAACTCTCCTTCAGGCCCTGGGATCCATAGGGAGGTGTAAAATAAAGAATTAAAATAAAAAATATTGATATGCTCACCTCTCCGGCGGCCCCTGGACATCACGCGGCTAACCGGCCGGCTTCAGGACCTGCGAATGACGTCGCGGCTTCTGATTGGTCGCGTGCCGCTCATATGACCGCCACGCGACCAATCACAAGCCGCTACGTCATCGAAAGCTATTACCGCGCTCATTTTTAAAAATGAGCGCCTTTAGGACCTGCGGAATGACATCGCGGCTTCTGATTGGTCGCGTGCCGCTCATGTGACCGCCACGCGACCAATCACAATCCGCTACGTCATCGAAAGCTATTAACGCGCTCATTTTTAAAAATGAGCGCCATTAGGACCTGCGGAATGACGTCGCGGCTTCTGATTGGTCGCGTGCCGCTCATGTGACCGCCATGCGATCAATCACAAGCCGCTACGTCATCGAAAGCTATTATCGCGCTCATTTTTAAAAATGAGCGCGGTAATAGCTTTCGATGACGTCGCGGCTTGTGATTGGTCGCGGCCACGTGACCAATCACAAGCCGCGACGTCATTCCGCAGGTCCTAAAGGCGCTCATTTTAAAAAATGAGCGCGGTAATAGCTTTCGATGACGTAGCGGCTTGTGATTGGTCGCGTGGCCGCGACCAATCACAAGCCGTGACGTCATCGAAAGCTATTACCGCGCTCATTTTTTAAAATGAGCGCCTTTAGGACCTGCGGAATGACGTTGCGGCTTCTGATTGGTCGCGTGCCGCCCATGTGACCGCCACGCGACCAGTCAGAAGCCGCGACGTCATTCCTCAGGTCCTAAAGGCGCTCATTTTAAACAAAGAAGCCTGCCGGACGCCGGTGACTCGCGGTGATGTTCCAGGGGCCGCCGGAGAGGTGAATATAACAATATTTTTTATTTTAATTCTTTATTTTACACCTCCGATACCGATACCCGATACCACAAAAATATCGGATCTCGGTATCGGAATTCCGATACCGCAAGTATCGGCCGATACCCGATACTTGCGGTATCGGAATGCTCAACACTATTCATGATACATAAGTTGGTCAAGAACAACAATGCCCCCTCCCTTGTCCGCTGGATGAATAATTATTTTATTGTTGTTCTCTATATCTTTAATTGCTTTTTTTCTCTGAATTATTTAAATTGCAGGGTGCATACCTGGGTTTCCTGTTTTTTATTTTCCTAATGTCGATTGTAACCAGTCGGTCAAAGGTTAAGAATGCCTCCGACTGTTCATGGATAGGGTTAAAAGTGGAGGGGTTAGCTAGTGTAGTATGAGTATAGATATCAGGGTTGGAATCAATCACCCCTGTAGATGTTTGGACCTTTTTAACCCCTTCAAGACCCAGCCTATTTTGACCTTAAAGACCTTGCCGTTTTTTGCAATTCTGACCAGTGTCCCTTTATGAGGTAATAACTCAGGAACGCTTCAACGGATCCTAGCGGTTCTGAGATTGTTTTTTCGTGACATATTGGGCTTCATGTTAGTGGTAAATTTAGGTCAATAAATTCTGCATTTATTTGTGATAAACACGGAAATTTGGCGAAAATTTTGAAAATTTCGCAATTTTCACATTTTGAATTTTTATTCTGTTAAACCAGAGAGATATGTGACACAAAATAGTTAATAAATAACATTTCCCACATGTTTACTTTACATCAGCACAATTTTGGAAACAAAATTTTTTTTTGTTAGGAAGTTATAAGGGTTAAAATTCGACCAGCGATTTGTCATTTTTACAACGAAATTTACAAAACCATTTTTTTTAGGGACCACCTCACATTTGAAGTCAGTTTGAGGGGTCTATATGGCTGAAAATACCCAAAAGTGACACCATTCTAAAAACTGCACCCCTCAAGGTACTCAAAACCACATTCAAGAAGTTTATTAACCCTTCAGGTGCTTCACAGCAGCAGAAGCAACATGGAAGGAAAAAATGAACATTTAACTTTTTAGTCACAAAAATTATCTTTTAGCAACAATTTTTTTATTTTCCCAATGGTAAAAGGAGAAACTGAACCACGAAAGTTGTTGTCCAATTTGTTCTGAGTACGCTGATACCTCATATGTGGGGGTAAACCACTGTTTTGGCGCACGGCAGGGCTTGGAAGGGAAGGAGCGCCATTTGACTTTTTGAATCAAAAATTGGCTCCACTCTTTAGCGGACACCATGTCACGTTTGGAGAGCCCCCGTGTGCCTAAAAATTGGAGCTCCCCCACAAGTGACCCCATTTTGGAAACTAGACGCCCCAAGGAACTTATCTAGATGCATAGTGAGCACTTTGAACCCCCAGGTGCTTCACAAATTGATCCGTAAAAATGAAAAAGTACTTTTTTTTCACAAAAAAATTCTTTTAGCCTTAATTTTTTCATTTTCACATGGGCAACAGGATAAAATGGATCCTAAAATGTGTTGGGCAATTTCTCCTGAGTACACCAATACCTCACATGTGGAGGTAAACCACTGTTTGGGCACATGGTAAGGCTCGGAAGGGAAGGAGCGCCATTTGACTTTTTGAATGAAAAATTATTTCCATCGTTAGCGGACACCATGTCGCGTTTGGATAGCTCCTGTGTGCCTAAACATTGGCGCTCCCCCACAAGTGACCCCATTTTGGAAACTAGACCCCCCAAGGAACTTATCTAGATGCCTAGTGAGCACTTTAAACCCTCAGGTGCTTCACAAATTGATCTGTAAAAATGAAAAAGTACTTTTTTTTCACAAAAAAATTCTTTTCGCCTCAATTTTTTCATTTTCACATGGGCAGTAGGATAAAATGGATCATAAAATTTGTTGGGCAATTTCTCCCGAGTACGCCGATACCTCATATGTGGGGGTAAACCACTGTTTGGGCACTCGGCAGGGCTCGGAAGAGAAGGCGCGCCATTTGACTTTTTGAATGGAAAATTAGCTCCAATTGTTAGCGGACACCATGTCGCGTTTGGAGAGCCCCTGTGTGCCTAAACATTGGAGCTCCCGCACAAGTGACCCCATTTTGGAAACTAGACCCCCCAGGGAACTTATCTAGATGCATATTGAGCACTTTAAACCCCCAGGTGCTTCACAGAAGTTTATAACGCAGAGCCATGAAAATAAAAAATAATTTTTCTTTCCTCAAAAATGATTTTTTAGCCTGGAATTTCCTATTTTGCCAAGGATAATAGGAGAAATTGGACACCAAATATTGTTGTCCAGTTTGTCCTGAGTACGCTGATACTCCATATGTGGGGGTAAACCACTGTTTGGGCGCACGGCAGGGCTCGGAAGGGATGGCACGCCATTTGGCTTTTTAAATGGAAAATTAGCTCCAATCATTAGCGGACACCATGTCACGTTTGGAGAGCCCCTGTGTGCCTAAACATTGGAGATCCCCCAGAAATGACACCATTTTAGAAACTAGACCCCCAAAGGAACTAATCTAGATGTGTGGTGAGGACTTTGAACCCCCAAGTGCTTCACAGAAGTTTATAACGCAGAGCCATGAAAATAAAAAAAAAAATTATTTTCTCAAAAATGATCTTTTAGCCTGCAATTTTTTATTTTCCCAAGGGTAACAGGAGAAATTTGACCCCAAAAGTTGTTGTCCAGTTTCTCCTGAGTACGCCGATACCCCATATGTGGGGGTAAATCACTGTTTGGGCACATGCCGGGGCTCGGAAGTGAAGTAGTGACGTTTTGAAATGCAGACTTTGATGGAATGCTCTGTGGGCGTCACGTTGCGTTTGCAGAGCCCCTGATGTGGCTTAACAGTAGAAACCCCCCACAAGTGACCCCATTTTGGAAACTAGACCCCCAAAGGAACTTATCTAGATGTGTGGTGAGCACTTTGAACCCCCAAGTGCTTCATAGAAGTTTATAATGCAGAGCCGTGAAAATAATAAATACGTTTTCTTTCCTCAAAAATAATTATTTAGCCCAGAATTTTTTATTTTCCCAAGGGTAACAGGAGAAATTTGACCCCAATATTTGTTGTCCAGTTTCTCCTGAGTACGGTGATACCCCATATGTGGGGGTAAACTACTGTTTGGGCACATGCCGGGGCTTGGAATTGAAGTAGTGACGTTTTGAAATGCAGACTTTGATGGAATGCTCTGCGGGCGTCACGTTGCGTTTGCAGAGCCCCTGATGTGCCTAAACAGTAGAAACCCCCCACAAGTGACCCCATTTTGGAAACTAGACCCTGACAGGAACTTATCTAGATGTGTGGTGAGCACTTTGAACCCCCAAGTGCTTCATAGAAGTTTATAATGCAGAGCCGTGAAAATAATAAATACGTTTTCTTTCCTCAAAAATAATTATTTAGCCCAGAATTTTTTATTTTCCCAAGGGTTACAGGAGAAATTGGACCCCAAAAGTTGTTGTCCAGTTTCTCCTGAGTACGCTGATACCCCATATGTGGGGGTAAACCACTGTTTGGGCACACGTCGGGGTTCAGAAGGGAAGTAGTGACTTTTGAAATGCAGACTTTGATGGAATGGTCTGCGGGTGTCACGTTGCGTTTGCAGAGCCCCTGGTGTGCCTAAACAGTAGAAACCCCCCACAAGTGACCCCATTTTAGAAACTAGACCCCCCAAGGAACTTATCAAGATATGTGGTGAGCACTTTGAACCCCCAAGTGCTTCACAGACGTTTACAACGCAGAGCCGTGAAAATAAAAAATCATTTTTCTTTCCTCAAAAATTATGTTTTAGCAAGCATTTTTTTAGATTCACAAGGGTAACAGGAGAAATTGGACCCCAGTAATTGTTGCGCAGTTTGTCCTGAGTATGCTGGTACCCCATATGTGGGGGTAAACCACTGTTTGGGCACACGTCAGGGCTCGGAAGTGAGGGAGCACCATTTGACTTTTTGAATACGAGATTGGCTGGAATCAATGGTGGCGCCATGTTGCGTTTGGAGACCCCTGATGTGCCTAAACAGTGGTAACCCCTCAATTCTAACTCCAACACTAACCCCAACACACCCCTAACCCTAATCCCAACTGTAGCCATAACCCTGATCACAACCCTAACCACAACCCTAATTCCAACCCTAACCCTAAGGCTATGTGCCCACGTTGCGGATTCGTGTGAGATATTTCCGCACCATTTTTGAAAAATCTGCGGGTAAAAGGCACTGTGTTTTACCTGCGGATTTTCCGCGGATTTCCAGTGTTTTTTGTGCGGATTTCACCTGCGGATTCCTATTGAGGAACAGGTGTAAAACGCTGCGGAATCCGCACAAAGAATTGACATGCTGCGGAAAATACAACGCAGCGTTTCCGCGCGGTATTTTCCGCACCATGGGCACAGCGGATTTGGTTTTTCATATGTTTACATGGTACTGTAAACCTGATGGAACACTGCTGCGGATCCGCAGCCAAATCAGCACCGTGTGCACATAGCCTAATTCTAAAGGTATGTGCACACGCTGCGGAAAACGCTGCGGATCCGCAGCAGTTTCCCATGAGTGTACAGTTCAATGTAAACCTATGGGAAACAAAAATCGCTGTACACATGCTGCGGAAAAACTGCACGGAAACGCAGCGGTTTACATTCCACAGCATGTCACTTCTTTGTGCGGATTCCGCAGCGGTTTTACAACTGCTCCAATAGAAAATCGCAATTGTAAAACCGCAGTGAAATGCGCAGAAAAAAACGCGGTAAATCCGCCATAAATCCGCAGCGGTTTAGCACTGCGGATTTATCAAATCCGCAGCGGAAAAATCCGCAGAGGACCAGAATACGTGTGCACATTCCTAACCCTAACCCTAACCCTAGCCCTAACCCTACCCCTAACCCTAACCCTACCCCTAACCCTACCCCTAACCCTAACCCTACCCCTAACCCTACCCCTAACCCTAACCCTATTCTAACATTAGTGGAAAAAAAAAATTTCTTTATTTTTTTATTGTCCCTACCTATGGGGGTGACAAAGGGGGGGGTCATTTATTATTTTTTTTATTTTGATCACTGAGATAGATTATATCTCAGTGATCAAAATGCACTTTGGAACGAATCTGCCGGCCGGCAGATTCGGCGGGCGCACTGCGCATGCGCCCGCCATTTTGGAAGATGGCGGCGCCCGGGAGAAGACGGACGGGACCACGGCTGGATCGGTAAGTATGATAGGGTGGGGGGGGACCACAGGGGGGGGATCGGAGCACGGGGGGGGATCGGAGCACGGGGGGGGATCGGAGCACGGGGGGGGGAATCGGAGCGCGGGAGGGGTGGAACGGAGCGCGGGGGGCGTGGAACGGAGCACGGGGGGGCTGGAACGGAGCACGGGGGGGTGGAACGGAGCACGGGGGGGGTGGATCGGAGTGCAGGGGGGGTGATTGGAGCACGGGGGGGTGATTGGAGCACGGGGGGAGCGGACACGAGCACGGGGGGGAGCGGAGCACTGGACGGAGGGGAGCCGGAACAGTGTACCGGCCAGATCGGGGGGGTGGGGGGGCGATCGGAGGGGTGGGGTGGGGGCACACTAGTATTTCCAGCCATGGCCGATGATATTGCAGCATCGGCCATGGCTGGATTGTAATATTTCACCCGTTATAATGGGTGAAATATTACAAATCGCTCTGATTGGCAGTTTCACTTTCAACAGCCAATCAGAGCGATCGTAGCCACGAGGGGGTGAAGCCACCCCCCCTGGGCTAAACTACCACTCCCCCTGTCCCTGCAGATCGGGTGAAATGGGAGTTAACCCTTTCACCCGGTCTGCAGGGACGCGATCTTTCCATGACGCCGCATAGGCGTCATGGGTCGGATTGGCACCGACTTTCATGACGCCTACGTGGCGTCAAAGGTCGGGAAGGGGTTAAGGAAAAATTTCTTTAAAGATAAATTTCTCAGGTATTTTTTCATACTTATATAGAGGTTGAATGGTTTGCCCCTAGAAGTGGGTGCATACTTCAACCCTTTTTGGAGAAGGGAGATTTCGCTACTTGTAAGTTCATGCGAGCTTAAATTAAATATTTTTTTGTGGATACCGAACTAGTGACCTTGTTTTAATTTTGGAGAGTTTCCTCCCCCTACTGCCCCTTTTAGTTTTGTGGATCTTACTCGGAAAAAATCCTGGCTCGCCGGTAAATGGGCCTTAGATTTGGCTACATGCTTAGATGACGTGCTGGAACCTTTATTACTTCTCAATACAGTGGTTTTATGTCCACTTTTAAGGGTGGAATTTCTGCCAGGTCCCAAAGGTGGATTGCCAGTGACATTGCCACCAGATACTATGTGTGGGCCCCTTGAATTTTTATCTGTAGGCCTCAATTGTGTGGATGTGACCCGTTGTGAACTCTGTTGGGTGGTATGTTGATGCTTGTTGACTTGCGTATTAGCGGGGTCTGTGTCCACTCCATCCAGGGATAGTGGAGAAAATCTGTTGGAAGTTTCAAGGGCAATGAGGCGTGAATGGTTCTCCTCCTGCATATTGGGGTCCACATATAAAGGGGTACTGGGGTATATTGACACCTCTAAGGTATTGTCCTGATTCTGGGTAATTACCTCAGATGATTTAGATGGAACCTTATTCCTAATTGACATTGGCGTGTACTGAGTTGAGTTAGACTCCGCATATGTGGAAAATACCAGTGAGAGGTCTACCTCATTTTGCTCAGTTAGATTGTATTCATCTATTGTTAGTAACTCATCAGGTTTCTGTTGCATATCAATATTGTGTGTATGACACGAACTTATGATTGAATGTTGGTTGTTATACAATTCCTCCGGTAATTTATCTCTTTGAAATTTTCTAATTTTCTTGTCTAGGATATCTTTTTCTTTTTCCTTTAGTCTATATAGGATATTATCAGCCAGATCTTGTATATCCTTAGTGAGGGTACAGGTATGTAACTGTTCAAAAGTATGTTCGATAAGCCGGCTTGTTTTGTCAATATTAGACAGCCGCTTATCAATAACAAACTGAAGTGTTTTGAGGGAGAAACAATGGAACATTTTAACGAGTATAGTACGTTTATAATTTAAATCGGTATAGTACATCCATACTTCTATATATACTTATAAGTTTCTTTCAATTAATACTTTTACACTTATCTATGTACTATATTTTATGTATCAGTATTTTCGGCATTGCGTTTTTTTGTGGCTCTGCAATTAGCATTACTATAGCAGTCACCAGCACAATGGGTTAAATGGGCAGGTTTGCAACTTTGATTGACATCTTTGGGGCTTATATATCCGGGTGCATCGAGAGACCGGTAACCCTGATGAAGGACGCCACTCCTTCAAAACGCGTCGGCTTTTGGTCTCTGCGCTGCCCCGTACTATCTTTGTGACGTCACACGCTGAGCCCTGTGCCAGCTATTTTTTCTTTCCCGCTCATATCCAGGGACGCCACTGGCCGGGGCTCTCCCTGGCTCTACGCAGCCTCCGTACTGCTCAATTGCATTGTGGCTTATCACCTCTGCCTGCCTACCTTCCCGCAAGTGTCTCCACACGCCGGATCCTCTTTCCCTGACTGGACTGCACCCACCCCGATACACGGCGTTACATCTCCTGCTGGTGAGTCCCTCCGTGTGTTCAGCAGTATCAGTGTGGCTATTAGTTCAGGCTCTGGCCCCGGTTGATTCGAGGTGGGATTGTTCTGCTATAGGTGGGGGTGTGTAGGCAAGTATAGTATGTTTTGCGTGTTTCAATATCACATTAGCTCTTCACGGTTATAATTATTTCATCTGCTTTACCCTTTCAGCGCGGATTCAATTGCTTTTATTATTCTTGGTAGTTCATTGACAGGGGTGGCACCTCCCTGCCTTGTTTCCTTGCAGCTGAGGGTTTTTACCTATTGTTTGAGGTAGCGCGTGTGTATTATTTATTAATTGTGTCTTGCCATTCCACATGTCCATTTTCAGACACAAAGTAATCAGCAAACTTATCTCTAATCTGGGCAACTTCCACAGTGGTCCGCAGAGGGTGACTTTGGTAATCATGCTATGTAATAGGTTCCTCAAGTTCTAAGTTGGGCCACTCTTTTCTCATGATGTAGTTGTGTAGAAGAACACATGCTTTCACAACCTCATCAATAGTTTACATTTTTAGGTTAATAGATGTTGCCAAAATGCACCATTTACATACCAGCAATCCAAAGGTACACTCAACAGTTCTCCGTGCCCTTTTCAGTCGGTACGTAGTTGTAATTTTTTTTGTGTGATTTAAGTTCCGACTTGAATATAGGAGGTTGGCAGCATTTGGAAGGTTGCATCCCCAACCACAACAAATGGTGATCCTTAAGTGTTGAGAAGAGGTTGTGGCTGTGGGAACTTAAAATCATTTGTGAGTTTGTGAGTCATTTCCTCGTCCAAATGAGCCAATGTCTACAGCAGTGGTCCCCAACTCCAGGCCTCGAGGGCCGCCAACAGTGAAGGTTTTCAGGATTTCCTTAGTATTGCACAGGGGTTGGAATCATCACCTGTGCAGATGATCACATTACCACCGATGCAATACTAAAGAAATCCTGAAAACCTGCACTGTTGGCGGCCCTCGAGGCCTGGAGTTGGGGACCCCTGGTCTACAGCGACAAATCTACACTGAGCATCAGCAATCGCCATTAGAACAATGGAATAGTATTTTTTATAATAGAAGTACTCACTTCTACTACCAGAAGGTTTTATAATCCTAATGTGTTTTCCGTCCACAGCCCCCAAGCAGTTAGGAAAATTACACATTTCCTGGAATCTGGCTGCATTTTCCAACCAGATTTCAGTTGTGGGTAGGGGGAAGAATTCTTGACACAGAACTTCACCTAAAGCATGGCAGGTGTCTCCAATAATCCCAATCCTGAATTGAAAATGGAAGGAATGCTAATATCTTTCCAGTAGCCAGGAATCTGCGGAACAGAAAATGAGAAAATATAGTCAATATATGGCTTTTTGAAAAAAAAAACCAAAAAAAAAAAACCCTGGCTTTCAGAAAAAAAGAGAAAAAAACAGTATTAGGCTTTTATTATAATAATACTAATGACAGGTGTTTGTTTTTCAAAATTACGTACCTCAGGGTGACCAATAGCCGTTCCTCAGCAGGAATTGCTCAACGGAGCTGTGTGTCCTGCCTGATGATTGATCCTTGGACACAATGCAACAAGTCATCAAAGCTGTGTTCTGTCATCCTCGGGCAGCGCCCCAGAGATCTGGTCGTTGCAGTATGACACTCTGCCACTAAGGGGAGTGATGGTACGTCTGATGGCACTAAAGGAATTCTACTGACCAGGTATCACCAGCACACATTACACTTCACACTCCGGCCACTAGGGGGAGCAAAGGGCTTTATTTATTGGACCACTCCTCACACTGGTAAAACTAGGGGTTGGATAGGAAGTTAGTCAGAAGCTGACTGGGTTGGATTCAGTCAACATCCCGTGGCAGGGGGTGTTGCAGGGAGAAGACACAGGGGGGTCCCTGTCAGGCGTGCGAACCTGGCAGGCACCTAGCGACCAGAATAGAATGTTACGGAACCGCACCTGCACACCCCGTGGCGGTATCCTAAGAAAGAGACACGAAGCGAAGGATATTGTAGAACAGTGAGAAATGAGATCAAGCACAAAGGAGAGCCAGTAGGAGTCGTGCCGTGAGACCGAGGCAACAACCTACTGAGGCGCGTAGCCAGTGGCCGGAACACCAAGGGAGTAACTGACTCTACGCTTTACTTCAAACTCCACAGGACAGTTAATTATAGGTTGGCTGTCTCACTTAAACACCTACAAAGACATAGGGGGCAACAGTGGGAGAGGGGCGTCTCTAGGGTCCCGGAAGAACTCCAGGCCTTCCCGTCATACGGGTGCGTCCTAGCCATAACATACCTGGGGGACGTTGAACTAGAAACATCTGGAACGAATTAGAAAGAACGAACGAACGAGAACAGAAGTTGTGAGGACTATTCCAAATGCTCAGCAGGGTAGCACTACAACACACAGGCGCTATTGGTAGGCAACAATTTCCACCTGCAAAGGGAATTCTGGATGTGCCCATCGGACCGGCCGGTCTCAGATAGCCCTGTTAAATGTGCTCTGGATTGCGGATCCTGAAGTGACTGCAACCTTGTGTCCTCGTTATTGACTGCACCTCACACCATCACCATCCACCTCACTGGGAAGCCCTGGGGACATACTTCACCTGTGGGAAGGTATACCATCCAGCTGCTATTCCATCACCCCAGCGGACCCCACAGCAGCGTCGGTCACCCTGACCGAACACCACAGGTGGCGTCACGAAACCTTGACAGACTCCTATCACCTTTTATTGGACGCCCCTCAGCAGGGTCGCGGACCGGGTCTAGCCACTGTGACAGCCTCAGAACCGAACCAGAGAGGCCCGGTACCGAGAACTCGTGGCCCTGTATCTGGGGGCGTTCCACTCGTATACTATAAAAACTTCTGAGGGTTTTTGCTGCAGCTCTGTGTACAAGGAGTGGTATGCTCCACGGCTCTCTCTGAGTTTAAGGATGGGGTGTTGTCAATATCGATGCCTTATTCTTCGTCTTTCTCTTCTTTATTCTTTACAAGCAAAAGCAAAGGCAGCAGCCAATTTCAATTGTAAATCCAGATCTTCATAGACGCTGTCCATGTCGAGATCCATCTTGCAGGTTGATAAAGCAGCCAAAGACTATGATTTCATCAGTGCAGTGTGTCTATATATAGATATAGAAATCCCATGAGACACGCCCATTGGGTGTCTGATGTCAACGAAAAGCTACTGGAAAACATTGTAAATACCGTATGCATGTGCATGCACACGCGGCATTTTTTTTGCGTCGTGCGTAAGCTGATGAGAATAAAAAATGCTGCGTAAGCATGTGTTTGCACGCGTTTTTGCATGCATTTGTGCATGCAGATGCGCTGCACACATATATCGTAGTTTTTGGACTACAAGATGCACTTTCCCCCCCCAAAAAAAGGGGGGAAAATGGGAGGGTGTGTTATAGTTGGGATGCAGGCTTACCGGCAGTGGTGCGGCGGCGGCAGCAGAGGTGCAGGGATGATGAGGCGCAGTGAGCGGTATGGCGTGAGCGGGGTCCCTTCCACAGGTGAGGTGACGCAGTGGCCCAGAAAGCAGCAGAGCCGGGTGAATCATGGCTTTATCGGTGGTGGTGGCGGCCATCTTCCTGAGCCCACGCATGCGCAGATGGAGTGCTCTGCTTCCCAGGGCTTCAGGAAAATGGCCGTGGGAGGCCACACGTGCGCAGATGGCGATTGCGGTGGCCATTTTCCTGAAGCCGAGATCTAACTTTACGAACTCGGCTTCAGGAAAGTGGCCGCCGCGATCTCCATCTGCACACACATGGCCTTCCGTGGCCATTTTCCTGAAGCCCTGGGAAGCAGAGCACTGCATCTGCACTCGCGCAGCCTCAGGAAGATGGCTGCCGCCACCGATAAAGCCATGATTCACCCAGCTCTGCTGCTTACCTTGGATACCGGGCCGCTGCGTCACCTCACCTTAGGAAGGGACCCTGCTCACGCCATACCGCTCACCGTGCCTCATCATCCCTGCACCTCTTCCGCCACCACAGCACTGCTGCAACCCCCCGTGGACACCAGGCCGTGGCGTCGCCCACCTAAACAGGAAGGGATCCTGCTCAGGTGCACGCCATATCGTCCACCGCAACACCGCACCTCTGACGACACCATGCCTCCTGTGACCCTGCTCTGCCACCGCCAGCCCTCAGGTAAGTTACTGTAAATTCGTACAATAAGACGGACCCCCATCTTATAAAAAAATCTTTTTTCTGCAATTTTCACCCCAAATTTGGGGTGTGTCTTATGGTCTGGTGCGTCTTATAGTCCGAAAAATACGGTACACAAATGTGAACTTACCCTTAAACATGGTCCAAAAGAAATTCCAAGGAGACCACGCAAGGTTAAATCTCTCTACAGTATTGTCATTAAGGGCTGCCTGGTATTCAAAGTTCCTGATATCTTTGATGCGAGAATATAGATCTAGTTGGGAAGGTGGAGAGGTTTGTTTTCAATGAGGCAGTCAAACAGCGTGCTGCTGTTAACATATGTAAAAGCAATCTAATGGATCTCCTGGATATGGATTCAGTGAAAATAATTAATAGAAAGAGCTTAGGACTTAATGGGAGATCCACTCCAAAAACTTGCTTAGTGAGGAGTTGGACTATCACCCAGAACAGATTAATCAGTGGACAGTTACAAAATATGTGAAATATGGAACCTCTAGACAGGACACAATGCCAACAAAGAGAAGGAATAGATGGGTCCATTTTATGTAAAATTCAGGCGTATGGTAACAGAGATGAAGGATTTTGTGCTGATTTTCTTTGTATAAAATACAAGGTGCAGACTTGGCTGCTCTGGTTCAAACATTTATCCACTCGACCACGGTCACTCATCGAATACAGTTTGGACATTCCAGCTGAGCCGAATGAGAAACTGTTACTTCTGGCTCAGATGGAAAGTCAAGGTTGCAGCTGATCAGTGGCTGCTGATTGACTGCAGTGGTTATGTAACGTTACCTGCTGGAAAGGAAAGCAAGGAGATCAGCAGGGAACACAGGCCAGAACAGTAAAGATCCAGAAGTGGAATATTTGTTTTCTTATGTTTTACACTTGGCAACATTTTAATAAAAAAAATTACTAGCTACAGTCTCTATTTGAGGATCAGTGATCTTGAATAAATGTATTTTAATCTGTTTATTAAGACAAGATGATCTGCATTGAAACAGTTTATAAAGTCATTAAACTTCATCTGTCATTATCTTCTGTGAGTGCTAAGTCAGCTAACACAAAATTGCTTATAATGGGCAATTACAGTCAACACAGATATAAGGTCTGTGGCACTGTTAAGTCTTTATAAATTGAAGACATTTTCTAATAATTTAGCAGAAAACAGTTTTTTTCCTCCAATACCTCTAAAAGTAGGTTCAATTTGCTCCAACCTTAGCTTTCCTGTACAAATTAAAGCCAGTGTAACCCACGATATTGTCAGGAATTGCTGTATATTTTGTATGCATGTGAGTTCTTATCTTCCCCCTCAGCCACAGTCATTGGAAGGGGTGAGTTGGCATTATAGATTTCATTTGGCTTTTTATCCTCTCCCCAATGTCACTTAAAGCAGACATATACAGTGGCTTGCGAAAGCATTCACCACCTTGGATTTTTACCTACCGGTATTTTGTTACATTACAACTTGGGTTTAAATATTTTTGTAATCTGATTTGTGTGTTATGCATCTGCACTAACTAGTCTAAGTTGGTGAACTGAAGCGATAAAAATATAGGCATAAATTAAATTTATAAGGAAAAATGAAGGAGATATTCCAGCGAGATGAAAATGCAGTAAAATACCAAACATTTTTATTAGTTAGAAAACATTAGTGGTAGAATAACCAGCAGCACACTGACCAACGCATTTCAGCTTAAAAAGCCTTATTCATGGTATGGTCGCAGTTAGCAGTGGGGTAACACAGGGGTATTAGGCCTGCTTCTTTTTAGCATACTTATTAATGACCTTTTAGGGGGCAGGAAAGATAAATATCTTGGTACCGTTTTAGCCAGTAGATAGAAAAATATTTAGAATTGAGAGTCCTCAGTGGTTGATACCTTTTAATGGCTAACTGAAAAGATGGTAACAAATTGCAAGATTTCGAGACTACACAGGTCTCTTCATCAGGCAAAGACTAAAGCAAATTCTGAAGAATCACATATTTATGCACAACAATTTGTCCATAAATATGTGATTCTTCAGAATTTGTTTTAGTCTTTGCCTGATGAATAGACCTGTGTAGTCTCGAAATCTTGCAATTTGTTACCATCTTTTCAGTTAGCCATTAAAAGGTATCAACCTTTTAGGGGGCATACAGAGTAGAATTTCAATATTTGCAGATAACACTAAACTCTGCAGGGTAATCAATACAAAGGAGGACACATAAATATTACAGGAAGATTTATGTAAACTAGAAGCTTGGGCTGATAAATGGCAAATGGCATCATGTCCTCCCTCTATCTGAAACTGAACCTGTCAAAAACTGAACTCCTCGTGGTCTCTCCCTCTACTAACCTACCTTTGCCTGACATTGCCATCTCCGTGTGCGGGTCCACCATTACTCCAAAGCAACATGCCCGCTGCCTTGGGGTCATACTTGATTCCGAGCTTTCATTCACCCCCCACATCCGATCACTGGCTCGCTCTTCTTATCTGCATCTCAAAAACATGTCTAGAATTCGCCCTTTTCTTACTTTCGACTCTGCAAAAACTCTTACTGTTTCACTTATTCATTCTCGTCTGGACTATTGTAACTCTCTACTAATTGGCCCCCTCTTACAAAACTCTCCCCGCTCCAATCTGTCCTGAATGCTGCAGCCAGGATCATATTCCTCACCAACCGTTACACCGATGCCTCTACCTTGTGCCAGTCATTACACTGGTTACCCATCCACTCACGAATCCAGTACAAAACTACTACCCTCATCCACAAAGCACTCCATGGCTCGGCACCACCCTACATCTCCTCTCTGGTCTCAGTCTGCCACCCTACCCGTGCCCTCCGCTCCGCTAATGACCTCAGGTTAGCATCCTCAATAATCAGAACCTCCCACTCCCGTCTCCAAGACTTTACAAGTGCTGCACCGATTCTTTGGAATGGACTACCTAGGTTAATACGATTAATCCCCAATCCCCCCAGTTTTAAGCGTGCCCTAAAAACTCATTTGTTCAGATTGGCCTACCACATCAACGCATTAACCTAACTATCCCTGTGTAGCCCATTCAAAAAAAAAAAAAACAATCAGGTTCCTCGCCACATGTTCTCATACACTTTATGCCGTTATTAGCCATCTGTGTCTGTACTGCTACATACTTAGGCAGTTAACTGGTTCATGCAGCTTTACATGAACACCTGAGCCTTACACTATGGCTGGTCCGACTAACTAAAGCAATTGTTACCATCCACCTCTCGTGTCTCTCCTTTTCCTCATAGTTTGTAAGCTTGCGAGCAGGGCCCTCATTCCTCTTGGTATCTATTTTGAACTGTGATTTCTGTTATGCTGTAATGTCTATTGTCTTTACAAGTCCCCTCTATAATTTGTAAAGCGCTGCGGAATATGTTGGCACTATATAAATAAAATTTATTATTATTATTATTAATGGGGATAAATGTAAGGTCATGCACTCGGGTAGAACAAATAAGATGTATAATCATGTGCTTAATTTTAAAACACTGGGCAAAACTGTTACTGAAAAAGACCTGGGTGTATGGGTGGATGACAAACTCAAATTTAGTGGCCAGTGTCACGCAGCTGCTGTAAAGGCAAAATAATGGGATGCATTAACCCCTTTACCCCCAAGGGTGGTTTGCACGTTAATGACGGGGCCAATTTTTACAATTCTGACCACTGTACCTTTATGAGGTTATAACTCTGGAACGCATCAATGGATCCCGGTGATTCCGACAATGTTTTCTCGTGACATATTGTACTTCATGATAGTGGTAAAATTTCTATGATATAACTTGCATTTATTTGTGAAAAAAATGGAAATTTGGCGAAAATTTAGAAAATTTCACAATTTTCCAACTTTGAATTTTCATGCCCTTAAATCACAGAGATATGTCACACAAAATACTTAATAAGTAACATTTCCCACATGTCTACTTTACATCAGCACAATTTTGGAATCAATTTTTTTTTTGTTAGGGAGTTATAAGGGTTAAGGCTGTGTGTAGACGTTACATTTTTTTCCACAGTTTTCCGCTACAAAAACGCTTAGAAACGCTTACATTAAGCATCCTATCAAAATGCATTCTGCAATTATTGTGAGATAAAAACGCAGCATGTTCATTAACCCCTTCATGACCTTGGGATTTTCCGTTTTCCCGTGTTCGTTTTTCGCTCCCCTCCTTCCCAGAGCCATAACTTTTTTATTTTTCCATCAATATGGCCATATTTTTTGTGGGACGAGTTGTACTTTTGAACGACATCATTGGTTTTACCATGTCGTGTACTAGAAAATGGGAAAAAAATTCCAAGTGTGGTGAAATTGCAAAAAAATTGCAATCCCATGCGTGTTTTTTGTTTGGCTTTTTGGCTAGCTTCACTAAATGCTAAAACTGACCTGCAATTTTGATTCTCCCAGTCATTACGAGTTCATAGACACCAAACATGTCTAGCTTATTTTTTATCTAAGTGGTGAAAAAAAATTCCAAACTTTGTTAAAAAAAAAAAAAATTGCGCCATTTTCCAATACCTATACCGTATCCATTTTTCGTGATCTGGGGTCGGGAGAGGGCTTATTTTTTGCGTGCCAAGCTGACGTTGTAAACGATACCATTTTGGTGCAGAACCGTTCTTTTGATCGCCAAGTATTGCATTTTAATGCAATGTCGCGGCGACCAATAAAAATGTAATTTTAGCGTTTCAAATTTTTTTCTTGCTATGCCGTTTAGCGATCAGGTTAATCCTTTTTTTTATTGATAGATTGGGTATTTCTGAACGTGGCGATACCAAATATGTATATATTTTATTTTTACTGTTTTATTTTAAATGGGGCGAAAGGGGGGTGATTTAAACTTTTATATTTTTTTATTTCAAATTTTTTTAAACATTCTATTTTTACTTTTGCCATGCTTCAATAGCCTCTATGGGAGGCTAGAAGCTGGCATAGCCTGATCGACTCATCATCAGATCGCTCCTATGTAGCTTAATTACAGGCTTGCTATGAGCACCGACCACAGGGTGGTGCTCACAGCAAGCCGGCATCAGTAACTATAGAGGTCTCAAGGACCTCTATGGTTACTATCCTGACGCATCGCTGACCCCCAACCATGTGAGGGGGTCGGCTATTAGCGCATTACCGTCCGCGCGGCAGGAAGCGGTAGTTAAATGCCGTTGTCAGAGTTTGACAGCGGCATTTAACTAGTTAATAGCGGCAGGTGGATCACGATTTGAGCCGCCGCAATTGCGCGCACATGTCAGCTGTTCAAATCAGCTGACATGTCGCGGCTTTGATGTGGGCTCATCGTCGGAGCCCACATCAAAGCAGGGGATCTGACCTCGCACGTACTATCCCATCCAAGGTCAGAAAGGGGTTAATTTTGTGGATTTTTTGCGGATTTCCTGCTGTTATTGCATTGGGAAGCTCCGGAAAAAAACCCGAAAAATCCACCCAAAAATGCTCAAAAAACGCGGGTGGATTTCCTGAGAAAGTAGTCCGGATCTGCTCAGAAAATTCTGCACACCTTCCTAAATGTGGGCACATAGCCTAAGGGTACCGTCACACTAAGCGACGCTGCAGCGATACCGACAACGATGTCGATCGCTGCAGCGTCGCTGTTTGGTCGCTGGAGAGCTGTCACACAGACAGCTCTCCAGCAACCAACGATCCTGAAGTCCCCGGGTAACCAGGGTAAACATCGGGTTACTAAGCACAGGGCCGCGCTTAGTAACCCGATGTTTACCCTGGTTACCAGCGTAAACGTTAAAAAAACAAACACTACATACTTACCTTCCGCTGTCTGTCCTCCGGCGCTCTGCTTTCCTCTGCACTGTCAGCGCCGGTCAGCCGGAAAGCAGAGCGGTGACGTCACCGCTCTGCTTTCCGGCTGGCCGGCGCTGACACAGGATGCAGGAGGAGTGCAGAGAAGCAGAGCGCCGGGGACAGACAGCTGAAGGTAAGTATGTAGTGTTTGTTTTTTTAACGTTTACGCTGAAGTCACTTTGAGGAGTCTATATGATAGAAAATACCCAAAAGTGACACCATTCTAAAAAGTGCGCCCCTTAAGGTGCTGAAAACCACATTCAAGAAGTTTATTAACCCTTCAGGTGCTTCACAGGAAGTTTTGGAATGTTTAAAAGAAAATGAACATTTAACTTTTTTTCACAAAAAAAATACTTCAGATCCAATTTGTTTTATTTTACCAAGAGTAATAGGAGAAATTGGATCCCAAAGGTTGTTGTGCAATTTGTCCTGAGTACGCTGATACCCCATACGTGGGGATAAACCACTGCTTGGGCGCATGGCAGAGCTCAGAAGGGAAGGAGCGCCATTTGACTTTTCAATGCAAAATTGGCTGGAATTGAGATAGGACGCCATGTCTCGTTTGGAGAGCCCCTGATGTGCCTAAACAGTGGAACCCCCCCAAAGTGACCCCATTTTGGCAAGCAGACCCCCTAAGGAACTTATCTAAATGTGTGGTGAGCACTTTGAACCCCCAAGGGCTTCCCAGAAGTTTATAATGTAGAGCCGTGAAAATTAAAAAATAATTTTTTTACACAAAAATGGTATTTTAGCTCCCAATTTTGTATTTTCCCAAGGATATCGAGAGAAATTGGACCCCAATTTGTTGTGCACTTTGTCCTGCTATACGCGGATACCCCTTATGTTGGAGAAAACTACTGTTTGGGCGCATGGCAGAGCTCGGAAGGGAAGAAGTGGTGTTTTGGAATGCAGACTTTGATGGAATTGTCTGGGGGCATGACGTTGCGTTTGCAGAGCCCCTGATGTACCTAAACAGTAGAAGCCCCCCACAAGTGACCCCATATTGGAAACTAGACCCCCCAAGGAACTTATCTAGATGTGTTGTGAGAACTTTGAACCCCCAAGTGTTTCACTAAAGTTTATAATGCAGAGCTGTGAAAATAAATCTTTTTTTCTTCCACAAAAATGATTTTTTAGCCCCCAGTTTTGTATTTTCCCAAGGGTAACAGGTGAAATTGGACCCCAAAAGTTGTTGTCCAATTTGTACTGAGTACGCTGATACCCCATATGTGGGGGTAAACCACTGTTTGGGCGCACGGCAGAGCTCGGAAGGGAAGGAGTACCTTTTTTCTTTTTAAATGCAGAATTGGGTGGAATTAAGATCGGACTTCATGTTGCATTTGCAGAGCCCCTGATGTGCCTAAAAAGTGGAAACCCCCCAAATCTAACCCTAACCACACCCATAACCCGAACACACCCATAACCCTAATCCCAACCCCAACACACCCCTAGCCCCAACACACCCCTAACCCTAATCACAACCCTAACTATAACCCTAACCACACCCCTAACCCTGACCCTGACACACCCCTAACCCAACCATGAACATAATCCAAACCCTAACCCCAGCTCTAGCCCCAACTCTAACCCTAACTTTAGCCCCAACGCTAACCCTAACTTTAGCCCCAGCCCTAACTTTAGCCCCAGCCCTAACTTTAGCCCCAACCCTAACTTTAGCCCCAACACTAACCCTAATCCAAAAATGGATATAAATACTTTTTTTAGTTTATAATTTTTCCCTAACTAAGGCTATAAGGGGTGATAAAGGGGGGTTTGATTTACTATTTATAGCGGGTTTTTATGTTTGGCAGCTGTCACACGCTAAAAGACGCTTTTTATTGCAAAAAATAGTTTTTGCGTCACCACATTTTGAAAGCTATAAGTTTTCCATATTCTGGTCCACAGAGTCATGTGAGGTCATTTTCGGGCACATGACATTTTTTAATCGCTTTTTATTCTGATTTTTGTTAGGAGGAATGAACAAAAGCCAGCAATTCATGAATTTCCTTTGGGGGAGTGTTTATACCATTCCGCGTTTGGTAAAATTGATAAAGCAGTTTTATTCTTCGGGTTAGTACGATTACAGCGATATCTCATTTATATAATTTTCTTATGTTTTGGTGCTTTTATACAATAAAACTATTTTAGATAAAAAATAATTATTTTTGCATCACTTTTTTCTGAGGGCTATAACTTTTTATTTTCTGCTGATGATGCTGTATGGCGGCTCGTTTTTTGCAGGACAAGATGACGTTTTCAGCGGTACCATGTTTATTTATTTCCGTCTTTTTGATCGCGTGTTATTCCACTTTTTGTTCGGCAGTATGATGATAAAGCATTGTTTTTTTGCCTTTTTTATTCATTTTATTTACGGTGTACACTGAAGGGGTTAACTAGTGGGACAGTTTTATAAGTAGGGTCGTTATGGACGCGGCGATACTAAATATGTGTACTTTTATTGTTTTTTTTATTTACATAAAGAAATGTGCTTATTGGAACTATATATATATACAGTGTATATATATACACACACACTGCAAACACACTCACAGAGATAACATGGATCCCACATGAAATATATATATATATATATATATATATATATATATATATATATATAGATTCAAATGAATGTCTAATTCTATCCATGTAGGTAAATAGGACAGTAACGTATACTCCTGATAAGTTTCCAGGGATGAAACTTCTCTTTGAGAAAGCTACGCGAAACGCGCGTTAGGGGGGGTCTATCCAGGGTCCCAGGCGCTGGTCACTCGCACCATGGGTAAGGTACTCTGCACCTTGTATGCACTTTAACCGTTCTAGTTTCCTCCCTGTGTGGGTGACACTTGTTTATATGGAAACTATTGCTACTCATTGCTGTATGGTGTTTCATACTATATGTTAATGCAAGCCAGATATACAGGCGTACACCATACTTTTTTGTATTAGCATTGGTGCTTCTTACTAATACCATGGTGACATCATGACTACATATTCCCGTACCTGGGATTAGGATGTTTTTTACTAGGGTCTCCTTGCTTCTTTTGTATTGATTGTTAAGTTATTGTCAAACTATTTTATGTAATAAAAATATATTGGTATTATAATAATGTCGTATGGAACTCCAATTTCTTTGTTATATATATATATATTACACACTAGCTGAAGAGCCTGGCGTTGCCTGGGCATAGTAAATATCTGTGGTTAGTTATAGCACCTCACTTGCCTGATTCCCCCTCACTCCTCTCATTGCCCCTAACACTTGTCATTTCGACCTCACATCTGTCATTTTCCGATCACTCCACTATTTTCCCTCACTCCTCTCATTTTGCACTCACACCTCTCATTTTCCCCTCAGTATATACATGTTTGTCATCTCCCTTATATATAGTATATACCTGTATGCCATCTCCTGTATATAGTATATACCTGTATGTCATCTCCCCTGTAAATAGTATATACCTGCTGTATGTCATCTCCTCCTGTATATAGTATATACCTGTGTGTCATCTCCTCCTGTATATAGTATATATCTGTATGTCATCTCCCCTGTACATAGTATGTGTTATGAATTCCGCTCTTGGGCTCCCTCCGGTGGTTGTAAGTAGTATTTTTGTGAGTTCTGCTCTTGGGCTCCCTCCTGTGGTTTTGAGTGGTATGGCTGCTCCTTGGATTTAGCTTCTGCAGCTGTTTTCACTGATCGTCTTTCGGGCTCGGCTATATTAGTCTGGCCTTAGCCCTCATTCAATGCCAGTTGTCAATTGTTCCAGCCTGGAGTCATTGCTCTTTGGATTTTCCTGACACTCTGACCAGTTCTGCAAAGCTAAGTCCTTGCTTGTCCTTTGCAGTTCACTTATTGTGGACTTTTGTTGTTCAGTACTGTCTTTGTTTTTGCTCATTTGTTCAGCTTATCAGTATGGATCTATTCAGCTAAGCTGGAAGCTCTGGGCGGCAGAGTTTGCCCTCCACACCTTTAGTTAGGTGTGGAGTTTTTTGCATTTCTCTGCGGTGGACTTTTTCTAGGTTTTATTACTGACCGCACAGTGGTCTTTCCTGTACTATTCCTATCTAACTAGAAGTGGCCTCCTGTGCTAAATCTTGTTTCATACTACGCATGTCATTTCCTTCTCCTCTCACAGTCATTACATGTGGGGGGCTATCTATCCTTTGGGGATTTCTCTGAGGCAAGATAGTTTTCCTGCTTCTATCTTTAGGGGTAGTTAGATCTTAGGCTGTGACGAGATGCCTAGGGAGTGTTAGGAGCATTCCACGGCTATTTCTAGTGTTGTGTTGAGCTTAGGGACTGCGGTCAGTATAGTTCCCACCTGCTCAGAGCTAGTCTCATGTCGCTCCTTAATCACCAGACCATAACAAGTATGTACCTGTATGTCATCTCCCCTGTACATAGTATATATGTGTGTCATCTCCTGTATATAGTATATATCTGTATGTCATCTCCTCCTGTATTAGACCTCGTTCACACGTTATTTGGTCAGTATTTTTACCTCAGTATTTGTAAGCTAAATTGGCAGCCTGATAAATCCCCAGCCAACAGGAAGCCCTCCCCCCTGGCAGTATATATTAGCTCACACATACACATAATAGACAGGTCATGTGACTGACAGCTGCCGTATTTCCTATATGGTACAGTTGTTGCTCTTGTAGTTTGTCTGCTTATTAATCAGATTTTTATTTTTGAAGGATAATACCAGACTTGTGTGTGTTTTAGGGCGAGTTTCATGTGTCAAGTTGTGTGTGTTGAGTTGCGTGTGGCGACATGCATGTAGCGACTTTTGTGAGAGGAGTTTTGTGTGGTGACATGCGTGTAGCAACTTTTTGTGTGTCGAGTTGCATGTGACAAGTTAGTGTAGCAAGTTGCACGTGCATAGCAAGTTGTGTGCAAGTTTTGCGCATTGCGAGTTTTGCGCGTGGCGAGATTTGTGTGGTGCGTTTTGAGTATGTGCAAGTTTTGTGTGAGGCAACTTTTGTGCATGTGGCAATTTTTCCACGTGTGCAAGTTTTGCGTGTGGCGAGTTTTCCATGAGGTGAGTTTTGCATGTGTGGCGAGTTTTGCGTGAGCCTAGTTTTGCGTGTGGCGAGTTTTGCGCGTGGCGAGTTTTGACTTTTATGTGGTGAGGTTGGTGTATCTGTGGTGAAATGTGTGCTGAGGGTGGTATATGTGTTCAAGCACGTGGTAGTGTGTGGCACATTTTGTGTGTTAAATAACAAAAGATGCAGCACTCACCAGATTCTTGCTGAAGATAGTGTCCTTTATAAAGGACACTATCTTCAGCAAGAATCTGGTGAGTGCTGCATCTTTTGTTATTTAACAAGTTGGAAAGTCTGTCTGCTTTATATGCTAAGCACCACCCGGCATCTGCAAATACATAGACTGGTGGCTTGAAGTTTATGCAGAGACTTCTCCTATACTGTTACTGCCTGTGAAGATTAACACATCGAGTGCCGCTCAGTTCCTTTTCTGCGGGTCAGTGAACATTTTGTGTGTGTGTTCATATCCCCGTGTGTGGTGAGTATCCCATGTCGGGGCCCCACCTTAGCAACTGTCCAGTATATACTCTTTGGCGCCATCTGTCTAACTCTTTAAGTCCCCCTTGTTCACATCTGGCAGCTGTCAATTTGCCTCCAACACTTCTTTCACTTTTTCCCCATTATGTAGATAGGGGCAAAATTATTTGGTGAATTGGAAAGCGCGGGGTTAAAATTTCGCCTCACAACATAGCCTATGACGCTCTTGGGGTCCAGACGTGTGACTGTGCAAAATTTTGTGGCTGTAGCTGCGACGGTGCAGATGCCAATCCCGGACATACATACACATACACACACACACATACATTCAGCTTTATATATTAGATATAAGATATATATATTTTTATTTTTTTTCTTTATTTAGGAATTTAAAAAATATTTTTACATGGTGTATTTTTTTTTAATTACTTTTTTACATTGTCCCAGGGTGGGACATCACTATATATTTTCAGCTCGCTGATCTGACACTTTGCATAGCACTGTGACAAATCAGCGATCTGACAGTCAGTGCAGGAGGCTCGCCGCAAGCCACCTCACTGCAGGAACCCTGTGGCCATCTTGAATCCGAAGCCTGCAGGGAGAACGGAGGAGACCCTCGGAACAACGTAATCACATCGCGTTATGAGGGTCTCAAGGAAGCACGCAGGGAGCCCCCTCCCTGCGCGATGCTTCCATATGCCACCGGAACGCTGCAATCATGTTTGATTGCAGTGTTTCGGTGGTAAATGTGCCAGGAGCGGTCCGTGACCGCTCCTAGCACATAGTGCCGGATGTTAGCTGTGATAATCATCTGCCCTCCAGCCACGATCGGCCACACTCCCCCCGTGAGCGCGGATGATTGCATATGACGTACTATCCTCTCACTGGTCATACGGGCCCAGGCCACATCGACGGGATAGTACGGCAGATGTGAGAAAGGGGTTAAAAGAGGCAAAGATGCTCATGAGAACATAATTTTACCTCTACATAAGTCACTAGTGCGACCACGCTTAGAATACTGTGTACAGTTCTGGTCTCCGGTGTATAAAAAGACATAGCCGAACTAGAGCGGGTGCAGAAAAGAGCGACCAAGGTTATTAGAGTACTTGGGGGGATGCAATACCAATACAGGTTATTACACTTGGGGTTATTTAGATTGGAAAAATGAAGGCTTAGGGGAATCTTATTACAATGTATAAATGAGGGGACAGTACAAAGACCTTTCTAATAAGGGCAGCACAGTCGCTCAGTGGATAGAACTGCAGCCTTGAAGTCCTGGGTTCAAATCCCATCAAGGACAACATCTGCAAGGAGTTTGTATGTTCTCCCTGTGTTTGCGTGGGTTTCCTCCAGGTACTCCGGTTTCCTCCCACATTCCAAACACATACTGATAGGGAATCTAGATTGTGAGCTCCATCAGGGACAGTAATGATAGTGTGTGCAAACTGTAAAGCGCTGCGGAATACCTTAGGGCTATATAAAAATAAAGATTTTTTATGATCTTTTTACTCTTAGACCTGAGAAGGGGACAAGGGGGCATCCTCAACGTCTGGAGGAAACAAGGTTTAACTATTAATCACAGACGCGGATTCTTTACTGTAAAAGCAATGAGGCTATGGAACTCTCTGCCGTATGATGTTGAAATGAGTGATTCACTACTAAAATTTAAGGGACTGGATGCCTTTCTTGAAAAGTGTAATGTTACAGTTTATATATACTAGATTCCTTGATAGGGTGTTGATCCAGAGAACTAGTCTGATTGCGGTTTGTGGAGTCAGGAAGAATTTTTTTTCCCCAATATGGAGCTTAGTTTGCCACATGGGTTTTTTTTGCCTTCCTCTGGATCAACATGTTAGGCTATGGGTTGAACTGGATGGACTAAAGTCTTCCTTCAACCTAAAACACCATGTCACTCTGTTACTAGTGTTTTTTTTTTTTATGTTTTCTAACTAATATAAATTTGGGGGATTTTCATCTCGCTGGAGTATCTCCTTCCATTTTCCTTTGAAGACACACCTGTTCCCGGGTCATTCCATGAGTGATTCCTGGCTTTATCCTGGCATTGCCGTGAGCTGACTCCCTCTCTCACTTCTTCTCACAAATTAAATTTATAGGATCAAATAACTAAAAATTGGCATATGTATTCACCCGTTTTGTGATGAAGCTCTTAAAAAAAGGAAGTCCAACTGTCTACTGTACAATCTAAGTGTTACATGAAAGGCCACATAGGCTGCAACACCATTAAGCAAGAGGCACCACTAACCAAACACCATGAAGACCAAGGAGATGCCAGCGACAAAGTGATCAATATTGGGTTATAAAAAAATATGCCAAACTCTGATGATCCCCTTGAGCACCATCAAATCCATTACCATCAAAGGGAAAGAACATTTTACCTAAACAAACCTGCTAAGAGAGGGCCACCCAGCAAAACCCTCCGCCCGAGCAAGGAGTGAATTAACCAGGGAGACAGCACAGAGACCATAGAAGCTTCAGTGTTGTCAAACAGACTGGAGTCTCGATCCATAAGAGCACAATAAGCCAGACATTCCATTGATGTGGCCTTTTCGGAAGAGTGGGCAGAAAAAAAAGCCTTTACTAACACACAAAAATTATAAGGCTCGTTTTGAGTTTGCCAAAAGACATGTGATACACTCCCAAAATGTATGGATCAATGTGCCGAGGTAAGATGAGCCCAAAATTGAACTTTTTGACCACCAAGGTAAATGCTATATGTGGCCTCAAACCAACACAGTTCATCACCCCAAAGTCAAACATGGTGGTCGCATCATACTGTGGGGATGTTTTTTGGCGAGAGGGAAAATAGTCCAAGTTGAGGGGAAGATAGATGGTGCAAAATACAGGGATATTCTTGAGCAAAACCTGTTTTAGTTTGTCAGTGATTTGAGACTGTGACTGAGGTTCATCTTTCAACAAGACAATGACCCAAAGCATACATCTACAAGCAAGAAGTTTGTATGTTCTTCCTGTGTTTGCGTGGGTTTCCTCCGGGTACTCCGGTTTCCTCCCACATTCCAAAGACAAGGCAATAGGAATGATAGGCAATTTAGATTGTGAGCCCGATCGGGGACAACAATGATAATGTGTGCAAAAATTTTAAAGTGCTGCGGAATATGTTGGCGCTATATAAATAGATTATTATTATTACTGCTAAAGCAACACTCGAGTGATTTAAGAGGAAACATGTAAAACATGTAAATGTTCTAGAGTGGTCTAGTCAAA
Source organism: Ranitomeya imitator (assembly GCF_032444005.1). Classification (NCBI taxonomy): domain Eukaryota; kingdom Metazoa; phylum Chordata; class Amphibia; order Anura; family Dendrobatidae; genus Ranitomeya; species Ranitomeya imitator. The sequence goes on from NC_091282.1 coordinate 1,034,106,339, forward strand.
GCCCAGACCTTAATCCAATTGAGAATTTGTGGTCAGACTTGAAGATTGCTGTTAACAAGAGGAAACCATCTAACTTGAAGGAGCTGGACAAGTTTTGCTTGGAGGAATGGGCAAAAATCCTAGTGGAAAGATGTGGAAAGCTCATAGAGACTTATCCAAAGCGACTTGCTGTAATTGACGCAAAAGGAGGCTTTACAAAGTATTGACTTTAAGGGGATGAATAATTATGCACACTTCAATTTACAGTTATTTTTGTCCAATTTGTTTGCTTCATAGTAAAAAGAAAACCAAAGGTTCACATTGAAATTCCAGATTGTGAGGTAGCAAAACACAAAAAATGCCAAGAGAATACTTTCGCAAGCCACTATAATATGATGATTGAACAACCATTGAGTTCTGGTGAACACTGACATACAAATTTTAGTCTGTTGGCAGTTACAGTCATTCAAGTTGAACAAACTTGTTAATTGGAGATTATTTTTTAAATATTGTTCGTAGATAAAATAATCAAACATGTCCAATTCAAACTATGATAGTCTGTAATCGATTGGCTAAAACAAACATTCATTCTTAAAGAGGCTGTCCACTACTTTTTTATTGATGGCCTAACTTTAGAATAGGTCATCAGTGTCTGATCAATCTGGGTCCAACACCTGGAACCCCCGCCGATCAGTTATTCTGGTTTAGCAGCCACCAACCAGAACTGCTTGATTGCGGAACTGCTCACTCTTCTGATAGTGGCTGCGGCAGGGTACTACACATCCTTGTACCTCTGAATGCTCCTTTGTATACTGGTGTCCATAGTCGGGATCCTGTATTCAGAAGCAATTAGAAATGGGCACGGTGCAACAAGATGCTGTGAGTCAGTTTGCTGATATAGCATCTTTGTTTTATGCAGGTAAAATGGCAAATATACAGTGGAAACCTCCCAATTCTAACTCCATCCCTAACCTCAACACACCCCTAACCCTAATCCCAACAATAACCACACCTCTAACCCCAACCCACCCCTATCCCTAATCCCAACCCTAACCACACCCAACCGAACACACTCCTAACCCTAATCCCAACCAGAAAACACCCCTAACCCCAACACACCCCTAACCCTAATCCCAACCCTACCCCTAACCCTGACACACTCCTAACCCAACCGTCAACGTAATCCAAACCCTAACCCCAACTCTAGCCCCAACCCTAACTTTAGCCCCAACCCTAACTTTAGCCCAAACCCTAACATAGCCCAAACCCTAACTTTAGCCCCAACTCTAACTTTAGCCCCAACCCTAATAGGAAAATGGAAATACATTTTTTTAATTTTATTATTTTTGCCTAACTAAGGTGGTGATAAAGTGGGGTTTTATTTACTATTTATAGCGGGTTTTTATGTTTGGCAGCTGTCACACACTAAAAGACGTTTTTATTGCAAAAAATATTTTTTGCGTTACCACATTCTGAGAGCTATAATTTTTTCCATATTTTGGTCCACAGAGTCATGTGAGATCATGTTTTTGCGGCATGAGTTGATGTTTTTATTGGTACCATTTTCGGCCACCTGACATTTTTTGATCGCTTTTTATTCCGATTTTTGTTTGGCAGAATGAACAAAAACCAGCAATTCGTGAATTTCTTTTGAGGGGGCGTTTATACCATTCCACGTTTGGTAAAATTGATAAAGCAGTTTTATTCTTCGGGTCAGTACGATTACAGCGATACCTTATTTACAGTACAGACCAAAAGTTTGGACACACCATCTCATTTAAAGATTTTTCTGTATTTTCATGACTATCAAAATTGTACATTCACACTGAAGGCATCAAAACTATGAATCAACACATGTGGAATTATATACTGTTTGGACTGGTGGAATGCACCGAGTAAATAGTGAGATGTTATTAGGTGCGTTCGCAGTCCGGGGTCCACCGTGCAGGAGAGAACCTGCTGCTTGCAAATGGCAGGCTATATGGCGGTGGAAGCGAAATCTGTTAAGTCACAAGGCCGCGGTACCGCACAAAGAGCGCAAGCAAGGAGTCACCAAACTCAGTCCCAAGACTCGGGATTATAGTCCGTCTAGACTACTTGCGCTCGACACCGCTGCTGGGTGTAAGAGGTAAACTGAAATAATAGTTTTGAGCACAAGTCTGCGAACTGTGCCGTACAGGCGGACGCCACTAACTACCCAGACTTGGGCAAAGGAAGCGCTCTAATGGCGCGTGGTGCCACACTGGCGTTCATAGCAGATGCTGTTTCGTGTGTTATAATGCTGACAGTTCAGCCGGGTGCTAGATAGCAGCCATACACCATATGCGAACAGTCATACACAAGGGAAGGGATTTTAAAGAACGACTTGCACTCATCAACACACACGTATACAAATGTACACTAGCGCATGGCCGTGCAGTCATGCAAACCTTTTATAGCTGCAGCATGTACAGGACCTTCCCAAAAGGACCAATGGGAGGCTGCCACAGAAGTTGAGCACCTTCAGGACCTTCCTGGAGGACCAAAGGGATCTGCTGCAGTATCTGAGCATGTGACCTTCGATCTCCAAAGGGAGATCTTGCCCTGGGCATGCTCAGAAGGGAAAAAACAGGACAAAAGCATCTGCTCGCCGCTGCCCAGCACTGGCTTCAATGGCAGAAGCTGGAAAAGCAGCAGTAACCCTTTGCACAGAGTGAGACTGAGCAAGATGCTGGGACCGACGTCTCCGCTGAGCAGGCTCCACTGCAGCAGAATGGGAGACCGCATCGGAGATGGCCCGAGATTCCCCCTGTGCAGAGGCGGGAACTCGGCCCCTAACATATACTTAACAAAAAAGGGTGAAACATCTGAAAATATGTCTTATATTCTAGGTTCTTCAAAGTAGCCACCTTTTGCTTTTATGACTGCTTTGCACACTCTTGGCATTCTCTTGATGAGCTTCAAGAGGTAGTCACTGGAAATGGTTTTCACTTCACAGGTGTGCCCTGTCAAGTTTAATAAGTGGGATTTCTTGCCTTATAAATGGGGTTGGGCCCATCAGTTGTGTTGAGCAGAAGTCTGGTGGATACACAGCTGATAGTCCAACTGAATAGACTGTTAGAATTTGTATTATGGCAAGAAAAAAGCAGCTAAGTAAAGAAAAATGAGTGGCCATCATTACTTTAAGAAATGAAGGTCAGTCAGTCCCAAAAATTGGGAAAACTTTGAAAGTGTCTCCAAGTGCAGTTGCAAAAACCATCAGGCGCTACAAAGAAACTGGCTCACATGAGGACCGCCCCAGGAAAGGAAGACCAAGAGTCACCTCTGCTTCTGAGGATAAGTTTATCCGAGTCACCAGCCTCAGAAATTGCAGGTTAACAGCAGCTCAGATTAGAGACCAGGTCAATGCCACACAGAGTTCTAGCAGCAGACACATCTCTACAACTGTTAAGAGGAGACTTTGTGCAGCAGTCCTTCATGGTAAAATAGTTGCTAGGAAACCACTGCTAAGGACAGGCAACAAGCAGAAGAGACTTGTATGGGCTAAAGAACACAAGGAATGGACATTAGACCAGTGGAAATCTGTGCTTTGGTCTGATGAGTCCAAATTTGAGATCTTTGGTTCCAACCACGTCTTTGTGCGACGCAGAAAAGGTGAACGGATGGACTCTACATGCCTGGTTCCCACCGTGAAGCATGGAGGAGGAGATGTGATGGTGTGGGGGTGCTTTTGCTGGTGACACTGTTGGCATTTATTCAAAATTGAAGGCATACTGAACCAGCATGGCTCCCACAGCATCTTGCAGCGGCATGCTATTCCATCTGGTTTGCATTTAGTTGGACCATCATTTATTTTTCAACAGGACAATGACGCCAAACACACCTCCAGGCTGTGTAAGGGCTATTTGACCAAGAAGAAGAGTGAAGGAGAGCTACGCCAGATGACCTGGCCTCCAGTCACCAGACCTGAACCCAATCGAGATGGTTTGGGGTGAGCTGGACCGCAGAGTGAAGGCAAAAGGTCCAACAAGTGCGAAGTATCTCTGGGAACTCCTTCAAGATTGTTGGAAGACCATTTCAGGTGACTACCTTTTGAAGCTGATCAAGAGAATGCCAAGAGAGTGCAAAGCAGTCATTAAAGCAAAAGGTGGCTACTTTGAAGAACCTAGAATATAAGACATATTTTCAGATGTTTCATACTTTTTTGTTAAGTATATAATTCTACATGTATTAATTCATAGTTTTGATGCTTTCAGTGTGAATTTACAATTTTCATAGTCATGAAAATACTGAAAAATCTTTAAATGAGAAGGTATGTCCAAACTTTTGGTCTGTACAGTATATCTTTTTTATGTTTTGGTGCTTTTATACAATAAAAACTATTTTATAGAAAACAATTATTTTTGCATCGCTTTATTCTGAGGGCTATAACTTTTTTATTTTGTTGCTGATGATGCTGTATGTCAGCTCGTTTTTTGCGAGACAAGATGACATTTTCAGCGCTACCATGTTTATTTATATTTGTCTTTTTGATCGCGTGTTATTCCATTCCACTTTTTGTTCGGCGGTATGATGATAAAGCATTGTTTTTTGCCTCATTTTTTGCCGCGTTAATTAGTGGGACAGTTTTATTGGTCGGGTCGTTACGGACGCGGCGATACGAAATATGTGTACTTTTATTGTTTTTTTTTTATTTAGATAAAGAAATGTATTTATTGGAACAATATATATATATATTTTTTATTTAGGATTTTTTTTTTATAACTTTTTTACTTTGTGCCAGGGTGGGACATCATGATCAGCGATCTGACAGGCAGTGCTGCAGGCTTGCCGGTGCCTGTGAGCAGGCGCTTGCAAGCCAACTCCCTGCTGGACCCGGAAGGCCCCCCATGGCCATATTAGATTAGGAGGATGGAGGAGACGCTCAGAACAACCCCTCCCTGCACGATGCTTCCCTATGCCGCCGGAACGCTGTGATCATGTTTGATCTGGCACATAGTGCCAGATGTCAGCTGTAATAATCAGCTGACACCCGGCCGCAATTGGCCGTGCTCCCCCGTGAGCGCGGCCGATCCCCTATGACATACTATCCCGTTCCTGGGAATTAAGTCCCAAGTCACCTCGATGGGATAGTACATCTAATGGCAGAAAGGGGTTAAAGTGGGGCCCCAAATGTTCACATATTACACCATCACACTGAAACATTTCTATGGTATTTACATACGCTGAGTTCAGGCCTTTAAACGTGCGTGATTGACAATAATGAAGTCATTTGATACTTGTTTCCTGGCCTCTTTAATCTGGCTGAGGAAGAATGATGGGTACAGATAGTCCTCGATATAGAATAATGCAGGTTCCATATAGTACAATGCACTCCCCTCAGAGTAAAATGCAACCTCCTTCAGAGTATAATGCAGCCTCCTTCAGAGTATACTATCGCCCCCCTCAGAGTATACTGCAGCCCCCCTCAGAGTATAATGCAGTCCCACACACACATGGTATAATGTAGCCCCCTCAAAGCATACTGCAGCTCCACCCGAGGATAATGCAGCCCCCCACAGATTATAATACAGCCTCGTCAGAGTATCAGTAATGCAGTCCCCCATACAGTATAGTGCTGCCTGCTCACACACAGTATAGTGCAGCTTCCCTACACACAGTATAGTGCACAAACACACTAAAATGCATATACACAATACTTACCTCTCCTCATTCCCCCACTGCTCTGAATTCTGCAGTGCATCTAATCAGCTCCACTGCTGGCACATGCTGCTGAGTCAGAGGCAGAGTGTTGGGAGAGAGAGCGTCAACACTGCTTTCAACTGTATCGGCATCTATTAGCGGCACGCCACTGGCTGGGGCCCCTGGACAAGTGGGGGCCCTAGGCAGCTGCCTGGTCTGCCTGCCCCTACTCAGAGGGAAAATTGTCAAATGATTCATATATGAATCGGTTTGCCACATAACTGAAATCATGACAAGCAAATATGCAGATATAAAACATTACCAACCTAGACCTGTCTGAAAAGAATAGCTACAAGAATCACTAAAAGTGCATTTAAGCTACTTTCACACTAGCGTCGGACTCGGCCCGTCGCAGTGCGTCAGGCCGAGGTTCCGACGCTAGCAGTGAATGCGCCGCACAACAGGGCAGCTGATGCATTTTTCCTGCGCATCTGCTGCCCCATTGTAAGGTGCGGGGAGGTGGGGGCGGAGTTCCGGCCGCGCATGCGCGGTCAGAAAAAGCGGTCCGTCGGCAGCAAAAAAACGTTACATGTAACTTTTTTGCTCCCGGCGGTCCGCCACAACACGGCACAACCGTCGCACGACGGTTGCGACGTGTGTCAATGCGTCGCTAATGTTAATCTATGGGGCAAAAACGCATCCTGCAAACAACTTTGCAGGATGCGTTTTTTCCCATAAACGACGCATTGCGACGTATTGCAAAAACGCTAGTGTGAAAGTAGCCTTAGACAGTCCAGAATCAGTTGAGACTGATTTTCTTTTAGCACTATGGGTGTTGTTGTGGCCCAGAAATCTTGTATGATTTATGACCGGTAACTTGCCAAGGAGGAAGTTATCCAACATGTTTATCAAATCTCGAAGGGTGCAATATTTCAAGCCAGTGGCTCAAATTTTGGTTCAATGCTTCTACCTTTTGCATGCCATTTCTATTTCACTGCAACACTTGTTCACAATTAATGACCAGTTTCAAGATAATAACGATCACCCAATGGAAGAAAATGCTGTTCTTCGGTTGATCAGATAATTTATGTTGACAAAAATCATTGTTATCCACAGCAAATTGCTTTCTGTAAACAGGGAATGTGCTACCGTCAACAAGATGATGTATGGAGACTGGGCGATCATATTAACGAATATTCTGTTCCCCTCAGTTTTCATTAGCCCGCATGAACAAGCCAGTAAATGTGCTCTATTTCTTTATTATTGATCACAGCTTGTTTACACACTGACATTAGATCTATATGCGCCTTAAGCAGAAGTCTGTTATAGACCCCATACACATTAGATGAAAGTTGTATGAAACAGTCATTTTCAGTAGAACCTTCTGACCACCTAATGTGTAAATAGGCCTCCTGACTCTAACCCAGGGTTGTTCAACTCCAGTCCTCAAGAGCCACCAACAGTGCGTTTTTTCAGGATTTCCTTAGCATTGCACAAGTTGCTGGAATCCTCACCTGTGCATGTCATTAACCCCTGACAGCGGCATTTAACTAGCGCTTCCGGCCATCGAGGCGGAAATGAGCGCATCGCTGACCTGTGTCACGTGATCGGGGGTCAGCGATGCTTCGGCATGACAACCAGAGGTCTATTGAAGACCTCTATGGTTGTTGATGCCGGATTGCTGTGAGCGCCACCCTGTGGTTGGCGCACATAGCAAGCCTGTAATTCAGCTACATAGGAGCGATCTATGCAGCAAACCAACACATATTTGGTATCACCGCATTCAGAATCGCCCGATCAATACAAAAAAAAAGGATTAACCTGATCGCTAACTGGTGTAGCGAGAAAAAGAGTGAAACGCCAGAACTACGTTTTTTTGGTCACCGCGACATTGCATTAAAATACAATAATGTGATCTAAAGAACGTATCTGCACCAAAATGGTACAATTAGAAACATCAGCTCGTCAAAAATAAGCCCCCACCCAACCCCAGATCATGAAAAATGGAGACGCTACAAGTATTGGAAAATTGCACCATTTTTTTTTTTTAGCAAAGTTTGGATTTTGTTTTACCACTTACATAAAAAAAGAACCTAGACATGTTTGGTGCCTATGAACTCGTAATGACCTGTAGAATCGAAACGGCAGGTCAGTTTTAGCATTTAGTGAACCTAGCAAAAAAGCCAAACAAAAAACAAGTGTGGGATTGCACTTTATTTTGCAATTTTACTGCACTTGGAATTTTTTTTCCCGTTTTCTACTACATGATATGCCAAAACCAATGATGTTGTTCAAAAGTACAACTTGTCCCGCAAAAAATAAGCCCTCACATGGCCATATTGACGGAAAAATAAAAAAGTTATGGCTCTGGGAAGGAGGGGAGCAAAAAACGAAAAAGCAAAACCGAAAAAAGCTGGGGTCATGAAGCGGTTAAATAATCACCTGTGTAATATTAAAGAAAGCCTGAAAACGTGCGCTGTTGGTAGCATTTGAGGACTGGAGTTGTGCACCCTTGCTCTGACCCAACAGATGCCAGGGCAGGGAAAGAGAAGGCAGTTGAAATGTCATTGTCTAATCCTTTTGTATTTAGGAGTGATATGCTCCTGTCAGATTTGTCTTGCAGATGCTTTCTCCTTCCTCTATGTTGCACGTTTTACTGTGTTGAGTGCTCATGTATGGGGAAGATGAACAAAGATTTGTCTGACATCCATCTCATGTATGCCCAGCTGTAGATACCCCTTCTTTTTCTGTGGGACACGATGAGCGTTTTTATTTAGGGGACAACTCATTAGGCAATATGAGGCATTCTGGAGGGGCCACCAAAATCCCAATAAGAATATTATCCACTTACAGTCAATGCAATTATGGTAAAATTGATGACAAGCTTGGTAGTTCATCCGGAAATAGATGATTGTAGTAGATCCTTTAGTAGATTTAGCAGCTGGACTCCCATCTCAGCTTGACTTTGGGGACATCTCTTCAAAACCTCAAAATGTTAATCAATGAATAGAATGAAATTTGTCTGTTAAACTTTTTATCCAATGTTAAATCTAAATAATTACAAATTGTTACAGTCTTGGATTACAGGAGATCGACACTAATGCTTAAATATACACAAGTCAGAGGCTAAGAAATAGATGAATATGTGGGCACCAGTAACTAAACAGTTGCATATGGCCTCATGAATTCTAAAATAAAACCTACCTTGACAGTGTAATAAATGAAATAGCACACTGTAAGGCCTGTAAGTCTGGTTAGGACGGAGAAAAGAATAATCAGATCCACAATTTCCCTCGGGATCAATAAAGTATATCGTATCATATCGTAATTCATATAAAGAAGGCGAAACATATCATCTAGAAAAGAGTGTTAAATGACTATAGAATTGTTTATTCTCATAACAAAGCATGGTCATTTAAGGATAACACAAAGACACAATGACAACGTTTTTACATCCTAATATTTTGTTAATAGAAAACTGTAAAATTGTATAGATGTTCCATCAAAAACATTTGATAACATTGTAAGATCCCATTGTTACTACAGAATACCACTTACTGAGCCAGCACTTTACTCACTTGGTATTCAGAGAGTGATGCCAGGCAGTATCCCACTTCCCTGTGTCGTGTACCGAATAACCATTGGATAAAAAAAAAAAAAGACTGAACGAGCTGCCCTGTTGCCACCAGTCAGCATCTTTACACTATCCTGGATCTTTTAAAATGACTCTTCTCTTCTGGGACTTTCTTGGGCCAGATTTACACACACTTCATGATCTCCTCTTATAGGGAAAATAAGCATATAAAGTGCCATATTCCTGGCCTATTAGGCAACAAAAAAGAAATGTGCAAGTATTTGAACACTAGCACTCTCATCATTGAGGGTCAAGGTTATAAGAGTTGGTAGGTTAAAACGAGTAAGTCAGCTATATTTTAAAGATAAATTCTCTTTTTCATAAATTTGTTATTATTAACTATGTATTTGAATTATTCCCACAGAACCGTGCAAAAATCTGAGCCATGAAAGCTCAATAGTCAGTACCGAACGCTCTTTATATACCCACTGCTCCATTTTCACACTTTTTTCACTTTACTCGAGTTTACTTCTTTTATTGCCAAAAATATAATCTTGTGGGTGAGCAGGGGAAGCTTTTTTTATTAAGGATCTTGACATTATTTGGTAAGTGCAACTTTAGCCATACTATATGGTAATGCCATATATTAAAAATGTAGATTTTATTTTTAAATATATCTGTTCTCTAACAAAATACTTATCATTCTCAGAAACCCTGGTGTGCCAGTCTAAGTCTACACTAGTACTTGCATGGCAACCAGTACTATTGATTGAGCCCCAGTATACTCTAGATAATGTAGTTTTGGGGATTTTGGATTATGTCATACAGCAAGTAAAGTGCACTCAAGAAAGTTAATTTTTGGCATGCCTCATCACACCTCGCTTTGTCATATCCCTAACAACTGATGCATGGAGATATTGTAGTTTCCTCTTCAAACAAGCATATCTTAAAAAAAAAGGGACCCTGGAATCCCGTAAGAAGGCTTTGTGTTCAGTAAATTTCTCAGGAAGCCTTTCCTATGATTTAGCTAATTCCAAGATACTTACAGTAACTCCATCTTGGAGGTTAAAATAGTGTAATTCACAAGGAAAAAGGAAAGATTCCTAGAAAGTGTGCTCCAATATTTGTTGCAAGCAGTACACAAAAAAGTAGAACATTTTCCTTTTTACAGAAAAGTAGAAAACCTTAAATATAACTGAAAAAGGGGGTTAAAGTGTGTCTATTTACAAACAGATATTGCAAAATGGTAAATTAGATATGATGCTAAAAAGGCACAGCTTTCCCTTCCTTAAATACACTGTAAACAGTTCAGAATCCATGCAAAACATTTTCACTTTACAAAAAAAAAATTACCTTATTTAGACAAAGATAGTACTTAAATATTCTCCATCAAAATAGAATTCTTTCAAAAATACTTTCCTATGCTTTCCATTCATCCGTAGTCATTAAAGATTGTTTGCCTCATTTACAAAATTACCATACATTTTTTGATCCATGTCCTTCACAATTTATACATATACAGCAATATACAGTACAGCATAGACTGCATTAAGCCAGCACAATATAACCCTTAGAAAATCCAGATGGGGGCATTTTTCTATCTTCCTTTTTAATTAAATAAATGTCTACATTACACGTTAGGGTTTGTGGAAAAATTGCTGCATGCGTATACGGCAGAGGACATCTGGACTGCGGCCTGGGCGCACTGCTCAGAGTGCCCATTTCGATGATCACTCTTCAGCAAACATAAAAGAATATGGCCACTGCCTGCATCCTGCAACATGATGGGACAACTAATGCCACAAATGCGTAGTGATATTCAACATCAAATGTTTCTTAATATTTTATACAATAGCTTTTTATTTTTATTTTTGATACAAGAAAAGAATATTTAATGCCCCATAATGACCAAACACATTGTGTGCAAACCAAGGATAACCTTTTAAAAAGTCTTTCTGAGTCCATAAACCCAATTAAAACAAACAAAACCAGAAACTCCATGGCATATTTTAAAATTTCATTGTTAAAATATCAAAATGAATCAGTTATTGACTAGATATGGCTTTTTATCCATAGGAATAGGAGTAATTTTCAAGCGCTTGGGGTGCTGGCGGCAGCTCTCTTTATTCCTGGCATGTCTTCTGTGCCCAAACAGTGCGATTTATTTTTATCATTTCATGTTTGTCTTTGTTTTTGAATGAAAAGTGTCATTTCTTGGAACCAGCTTGGGTATGGAACATCAGAGGAAACTTAAGGCAAAGTTCTCCTGTAAGACTCTTCCAGTTACTTTCTATGAAAGTATAAAGGCTTGGCGTTCCCAGATTCCACTTTTGGTAGTTGATCACTAATGATTTCCACAAGCATTGCAGGAAACTCCACTTTGAGTGCCTGAGATTCCCTAAATGTGTAGAAGCAGAACTCCAATAAATCGCCTACCACCTGTAATAGAGCACAAGTTTGTTAAGTCACATGAATTGGCATCAGCATCTAAAAGAAATTCAGTGCATACTGAAAGATATTATGGTCATCCTAAAAATGTCAAGTAGGGTATCCACATTGTTACTTAGAGTCTTAAAGGGACACTGTCACCTGGATTTGGAGGGAACAATCTTCAGCCATGGAGGCGGGGTTTTGGGGTTTTTGGCTGCATGCTGGCTGCAATATTGGATTGAAGTTCATTCTCTGTCCTCCATAGCACACGCCTGCGGAAGGCAAGATTGCACTGTGCAGGCATGTACTACGGAGGACAGAGAATGAACTTCAATCCAATATTGCAGCCAGCATGCAGCCAGCGGGTAAGGAAAGGGTGAATCAAAAACCCAAAAACCCCCGTCTCCATGGCTGAAGATTGTTCCCTCCAAATTCAGGTGACAGTGTCCCTTTAAAAAATATCCCTGTCTTTGACTGTGTTCATCTTACTTGCAGCCATTTTAGGCTGCCATCACACTATCAGTATTTGGTCAGTATTTTACATCAGTATTTGTAAGCCAAAACCAGGAGTGGAACAATTAGAGGAAAAGTATAACAGAAAAACTTCACCACTTCTGCATTTATCATCCACTCCTGGTTTTGGGTTACAAATACTGATGTAAAATACTGACCAAATACTGCTAGTGTGACAGCAGCCTTATTGTGATTTATAAAGTATATCCTCCTTAAGGCAATAAGGATTCTTAGCTTGCAGTCTCATATCCAATACCCAAAATACTAATTTTACAGCATTCAGTCAATTTCCAAAGAGATTTGGTAAGAAAGTAAACAGTCAAAAGTTAATCTCAAATGTGGCATCCTGCATAGAGACGAGCGAACCCTAAAAAGATTGGTCCCGAACCAAATAGTAGTCAATGGGGACCTAAACTTCGGTGCTTTAAAATGGCTGTAAAATGGTTATAGTCAGGGCTAGGAGGCTGCAAAAGGAAGCTAAATGGGGGTAAGAGCAGGTCAATTGCCCTGCACACAAATGTGAATAGGGAAATGGCAAAAGGGTTCTGTCACCATAACAATCACAGTAAAATAGGAAGTAAATGAATAACAATTTTAAAAGTGCCCTCAAAGAGACTGCGGCTAGCTACTTCCAGTCCAGTTAAAAATTTCACCCACAGATCATGGGGCACAGTACCCCCAGAGCTCCGAAATGTCTGCTCCAACAGCGCTTATTCCAAATGCCGCCAATGAAAAACTTGGCTTGCTCCCAGCAGTCCAGTTACAAATTTCACACACAGAGCATGTTTCCACATTTCCCCCACAGAAGCTGATAACAAATTTCACACCAAGACAATGGCCCACAGTAACCCCCACAGGCAGGGTTACAGAGTACACACAGTGGCTTAAAGGACATTACTCCCAGAGATATGGGTTAGGCTAGGGTCACATTGCGTTAGGGCAGTCAGTTTAGCGCATAGCGCTACGGACTGCGCTAACGCAATGTCCCAAAAGGTATCGCGTTAGCCGATCCCGCTAGCGCAGATCCCCAATCTGCTCTAGTGAGGAACGGACCGCGAACGCTGCAAGTAGCGTTCGCGGTCCGTCACTCAAATGACGGCACATCGCTAGTGCACGCCCAATGTGGGCGTGCGCTAGCGATGCGTTCGCCATTACAATCAATGGCGGCGTTAACGGACTACATTACACCGCGTTATCCGCGGTGTAATGTAGTCCGTTAAACGAGGTCACATAACGCAATGTGACCCTAGCCTAAAAGAATACATATAGCAGCTTTTGGCAAAGTACTCCACAGATATGGGCAAGAATATAGACAGCGGCTTTTGACACAGTACTATCACAGACATGGTTGCCTAACAGTAGAAAAATGTTTACACACACATCACTCCAGGGCAGTGGGCAGTGTTATATACTACGTGGCTGTGCTATATACTACGTGGGCTATGTTCTATACTGCGTGCTCTGTACTACGTGGCCAGTGTTATATACTACGTGGCTGCTATATACTGCGCGGGCTGTGCTATATATTACGTGGCCAGTGTTATATACTGCGTGGCTGCTATATACTGGGCTGTGTTATATAGTACGTGGCTCTGTTATATGCTGCGTGGCCACTGTTATATATTGCGTGGCCTGTATTAACGCATCGGGTATTCTACAATATGTATGTATATAGCAGCTACATAGTATATAGCACAGACCACGTAGTATCTGTCTGCTATATACTACATGGCTCCTATATACTACGTGGCTGCTATAAACATACATAAATACATATTCTAGAATACCCGATGCGTTAGAATCGGGCCACCATCTAGTATTCAATAAAGACAATGAAGACACAAAAGAGAATAGTAAAACCAAAAACACTCAGTTTGAAAAAATGTTGCAGTAATCCGCAAGTGCTAGTAAAAGATGTAAAAAACAGGGTATTTGGTTGATACGTTTTTTGCAAAAAATGTATACTAAGCTGCTCTACCAATCTTCACGGTATACCCTTATCAGAGCAGTCCTGACTAATGTATGCAATCCCTATCTGATGTATTTAAAAACCTGATCATCTGTATATAACCTGTGTGAACAGGGTTCAGAGAGGAAAAATCCATGTGTGCATACAGGGTAGAACAGCTTTTGTGCAGATAGCCCAAGAGGAGTGGTGGAACTCCCCAGTCTTGTAGACACAAGAGAACAATTATGGAAACAGGAACACATGGGCTACTTGCACAGTGAACAAGTCTGTATGATCATGTTCACACACCACCAAGAAATAATAAAGACAATGGTCTATATTCCATATGTAACCCCATTTAAGGCGTCATACTAAGAACAGACAGAACCAAAAGGCATAGAATAACAGATAAAACTATTACATTACCAGAGCTGGAGTGTAGTACCCTTATGATAATTTCAATATAGCTATATCTTCAGATCAAATGTAATACACTATGTAGTTACCATACTTAACCTATCTGGAATGTGCACCAATTTTTGGCTAGTTTTGTATGTGTATTTCTTTATGATTCATTTAATAAAGTTTATGTTTTACTTCAAAGATGATGGGGTTACTTACAACTTCTTTCCTATATGATCTATGCTAATTAGGTGTAACCAATTTCTACGGTCCCTGTTATTCTGTATCATGTCAATGACTATAATACATTATTAACATACTTATTCTTTGATACCAGTTACAAGTTGCCGGCTTTTAGAGATGTAGGAGGAGAGATAGCATTAGTTGATAGTTAGTAATAGTTGTAGCAGAAGTAATATCACTGAAATATACATGGTAATAGTAGTTCTGGGAGAAGTATTCGCATTGGTATATATTTAGTAATTGTAGTTATAGAAGAAGTGACAGCATTATTATACAGTATATGTAGTAAATGTAGTTGTAGAATTTATAACATTAGTGTGGTATATATTTAGTACTAGTGATGTAGAAGAAGGAATAGCATTAGTATAGATTTCGTACTAGTAGTTCTAGAAGAAGTAATAGTTCTTGGAAAAGTAATATTAGTATATATTTAGCAATAGTAGTTTTAGCAGAAGTAAATGCATTAATATATATTTAGTGATAGCTGTAGGGTAAAGTAATAGCATTAGTAAATATTTAGTTATACTAGTAAAAGTGTTGGTAGCAGAAGTAATATCACTAGTATATATTTACCGTAGTACTACCAGTTAGAGGAAGTAATTGTGGGTGTAGCAAGTGCAATAGAAGCAAAGTCACTATACACGGTACAATAAGGCTATGTTTCCACGTTCCATAAAGGCAGCGCTTTGGACGCAGCAGATACCCACTCTGTCCAAAGCGCTGCCAGCTTTTGTACGTGTGGTGATTCCGCATGTGTTCATTGAACACGTGCGGACTCACTGCATCCTATACATAGGACAGTGCTATTTATCTTGTGGAGACTGAGCAATATGCGTGCGTATACGCAGGTCTGCCACCTGCATCTTTAAACGCATAGTGGAGACGGGATTTCATAAAATCCTATCAACCATGGTGTAACATCTGGCCGCTGTACGCAATGTCCAATCCGCAGCAAATACTGGACGTGGAAACACACTTTAAGTAGTACAATATGTGAAGTAGAGAAACTAATAGTAGCAAGTACTAATCAAAAGTAACAATAATAAAGTACATAGGTGTAACAGAAATGTTTGCAGTAGCTTTGGTGGAACTACTGTAGTCATAGTAATTATTCTGATCTTTTATCAAAAGAATTAGATTCAATTTTCACAGAATAATATAAAAAAAAAAACGCTTCCCAGAAAAATGGGTTTCCATATCACTGGAATAATGAAATGCTCTATATTAGGCTGCAATTCCGTCACGTTGTAGATACATGCATTTCCAACTTCCTGCTTCATTATAGAGGCAATGACGAAACCTTACTTGTTCACGTATGACTAATATGCTTGCCTTGAAATACAGGCAAGCATCTCCCTTAACACATGCTCCTTACTTATACGTGATCAAAATGACTACTCACAGCACTGTATGGAATAGTACTCTCACTATCCTCGAAGTGCCAATAGAGCCACAGAAAGAAGGGCGAGGGGTTATGATTATGACCTTACTACTGTGCCTGCCTGAATCAGACATCCCTGCATGAATTTAAAAGAAAAATAATACAGAAAGGAGGGAAATTCATGACATCTGAAATATGCAATTGAAGAGAACTGGATACATATTTCTTCATATCGCTCTTTTGAAGGCACATTAACAGGGAGCGGGGATAGGTGCAGATGAAATAATTCTTGGACTATTTGCTGCTATTTTGTGCTTCTTTAACATGAAAGCCTAACAAGTGTGACTAGATTCATCTTAACCTTGCTTCTACTATCAATGAATCTATCTACAGTATACATGTATGTGTCTGTTGCATGGAAGCATTTAAGTCATACAGTGCCAGCAAAAAAAATCTTTATAAGTTCAACGAAGTCACAAAATATTAACATTCAAGTGTTTTATTGTGGATATTTCATTACAGTTAGTATTTTGTCACTAATATTTACATTTTATTAAGCCAGTTTTGCTATTAGACAGTTTTCGGTTATCTCCCGCATTGTGTGCACTTTTAAGAAGTAAAATCATGACGTGGATTTTACATGTAAAGATTTTTTTTGCCAGCACTGGTTAATGATCTTACAGTAATAAGGTCGGGGTGGGTGGGGGACATATCTGTGTCAGTTATTTCTGTTTTATAGTCACATAATTATAGCTCTTATGATATCCTGCCTGGGTGGATTTTACCTGGGAAGTAGGTGACGTGGTAATCATTGGGAAACACTTTCTAAGTCTCAGTTACTAATAATCCAGGACGTGGCACTGATCTGCACCCACTAAATGGTCAAACCTGGGATATAGGGAAGTCCTGATATCTTGCGCACAGTGAAGAAAGAGAGGTAAAAAGCAGCGATAGTCCACCATCATAAATGGACGCATCAAATAATCCTGAAATCTACACCGCATATAACCAAGTTCACGAGGCTAAATTTAGAGATGAATGAAATTTGGAAATTATCCAATCTAATTGCTGACATTTCTCATTTTGTCTCTGAAGTTGTGGCATTTTCAAGTTAGCTGATTAATAGCATTAAACAGTGTGAGTTTTAGTTGATTAACGTTCCTACAAGATCCAAGGAGATATTCAATGTTATATTACAAGAAATAGACTTATTTTTTTATGTAGCGCAGTGTTCTCCATCATAGGTCAAGGAAGCAATCTGCTGATCAGTTGTTATCGCAAGATATGCCACAAGAGCCCATACATTTTACCTGCAGCCCCAAAAATGTTGACCATGAAATGCAGGTTCTGTTTCGGCAGACAGCGCAGGAAAGCTCCCCCTATGACACCTGTCATGCGTTTTGTGGTTTTTAAACAAGGGTTATCTTATAGAACATCTTCAATCTTGAAGACATCAATGCTCAAAAAGCCAGATTTAGAGTTGAAGAGGAAATCAGATTGATGCTGGCCAATGAATTGGTTGGCACTGCATGGCTTTTAGTGGAATGCACTTTTTTTTTTATTATTCCTTAGCTGTGATTTATTTATTGGAAGTATAGGGATGAAATGTGCTGTTCATCTGTTATTCTCATTGGAAATGTATGATTAAATGGACAGCTGCATACCCACTGTCTTGACAAGACCACCTTGTCAATATAGTCATACGCTGCCAAAAGAGTTAATGAAACAAATAAGAATTCTAAGAAAATGTTCCATGACATTTTTTATGGGAAATACATTTATTAACTATAATACAAAAGTCATGAGAGCTGAGAAATCCTTGCTGAACCGAGAAATAAATGAGAGGAGCTAAACTTCCAGCCGATGTACCCATGAAGTAATATGGTCCCAATAAGGAACACAGTGTGGATGCCGCCTTAAGTGGTGGTGATCTGGGTGCTGGGTGAAACTTTCCAACAACGATGGACTGAGAGCCTCAGATTACAACATTGAATTGTTAGAAAATAACAGTATCCGCTTGTCTGCAGTGTCACTCTTACTTCACTTTTTAAAGCCGTAGCAGGAAACCTTACATAAAGCGAAGCACTATTCCCCTTCCCACATCAATCACAAATAACTAATTATTATCTCATCACGCATCGTACCTTTCTCACGAACAGGAAGCATGAGTCACCCTGGCTTTCTGCACGCATTCAATATGCCAAGCAAGTTTTTTTTTTTATTGATTTATTTGAAATATCTATTATTTTGGTATCTTCCCACTGTATTTATATGACAACAGTACAAAAGGTGCCTGAAATCTGCCAAGGGTAAAGCCAGCAATTTAAGTCTGTGTTCAATTCACTCAGTTTCTTAGCTTTTCAGAAATAATAACTGAAATTCTGGCACATGCTTAAAGTCACTTGGTGGCAAAAAAATCATAGGAATTCTTCTGAGCCAAGATGCAAAGTTTAAAAAGAAATCGTAATGGGATAAAACACAATGCATTAGATATTCAGTGTGGAAAGCATTTCTTTCAACAATGGTGGATCACATTTTTGTCAATTAAGTGTGTGTGTACAAATATATACATATTTACACATTCACACACACAGACACATACTCACACATTCACACATATGTATAAATGGATATACACACAGTGCTCAGCATAAATGAGTACACCCTAACAAATTTGTCAGAAAACCTTTAGCTTCCTTTCAGAATCAACATTTTCTCTGGGATACCATTCTATAAAAAGCTGTGCTGTGCGGGCGATCACCGTCGGGTGTCAGCTGATTCTGACAGCACTGCTCCCGGGACTTTAACCCCCAAAATGCTGTGATCGAATGAGATTGCGGCATTCCGGGAGCTGGCAGAGGGCCCTCTGCTTTTGAACCAGAGACCCCGCAACATGACTCGGGGTCCATATTATTGCTATGGTGACCCGATGTCGTCATGACGACTTCCGGGTCACCAGAGCTAGGAAACTTGCTGATTATGTGCAGTGCATGATCAGCAACTTTCCCTGTCAGTGCAGAGCTGACAGTTTATACAGCCTGGGGATGCTGCTGCATCCACATGCTGTAGAAGCGATCAGCCCACAAAAAATGATAGTTCCATAGTGGGATAAAGTAAAAAAAAATGAAAACATTTGTTTTAAATAATTGTAAAAATATTTTTTTTAAAAATCAAAAATAATAAAAAAATCAAAAGCTATTGAATACATAAATACATATTTGAATATTAATAATAATAATAAAAAAAACAATAAAAGTACACAAACAATCAAGAAAAGAATTATTTGATTCCTTGCTGATTTTTTAAGTTTGCCCACTGACAAAGACATGAACAGTCTATAATTTTAAGGGTAGGTTACTTTTAACATTGAGAGATAGAATATCGAAAATAAAATCCAAAAAAAATCACATTTTATAAATTATATAAATTTATTTGCACTTTGCAGTGAGATATAAGTATTTGATCCCCTACCCTCCATTAACCCCTTTCTGCCATTAGACGTACTATTCCGTCCATGTGAGGTGGGCTTTACTTCCCAAGGACGGAATAGTACGTCATAGGCGTTCGGCCGCGCTCACGGGGGGAGCGCGGCCGATCGCGGCCGGGTGTCAGCTGCTTATCGCAGCTGACATCCGGCACTATGTGCTAGGAGCGGTCACGGACCGCCCCCGGCACATTAACCCCCGGCACACCGCGATCAAACATGATCGCGATGTGCCGGCGGTGCAGGGAAGCATCGCGCAGGGAGGGGGCTCCCTGCGTGCTTCCCTGAGACCCCTGCAGCAACGCGATGTGATCGCGTTGCTCTGGGGGTATCCTACCTTCCTCCCTGCAGCAAATCCCAGATCCAAGATGGCCGCGGATCCGGGTCCTGCAGGGAGGGAGGTGGCTTAAGCAGGCACTTGGTAACGCTGCAGCACTCTGAGACAGATCGGTGATCTGTCAGAGTGCTGTGCAAACTGGCAGATCACCGATCTGTATTGCCCCCCCTGGGACAAAGTAAAAAAAAATTTTTACAAGTGTGTAAAAAAAAAAAAAAAAATCCTAAATAATGAAAAAAAAATAAATATTATTTTTATATATATAAATACATTTCTTTATCTAAATAAAAAAAACAAAACAATAAAAGTACACATATTTAGTATCGCCATGTCCGTAACGACCCGACCTATAAAACTGGCCCACTAGTTAACCCCTTCAGTAAACACCGTAAGAAAAAAAAAAAAACGAAGCAAAAAACAACGCTTTATTATCATACCGCCGAACAAAAAGTGGAATAACACGCGATCAAAAAGACAGATATAAATAACAATGGCACCACTGAAAGCGTCATCTTGTCCCGCAAAAAACGAGCCGCCATACAGCAACATCAGCAAAAAAATAAAGAAGTTATAGTCCTCAGAATAAAGCGATGCAAAAATAATTATTTTTTCTATAAAATAGTTTTTATCGTATAAAAGCGCCAAAACATAAAAAAAATGATATAAATGAGATGTCGCTGTAATCGTACTGACCCGAAGAATAAAACTGCTTTATCAATTTTACCAACTGCGGAACGGTATAAACGCCTCCCCCAAAAGAAATTCATGAATAGCTGGTTTTTGCTAATTCTGCCTCACAAAAATCAGAATAAAAAGCGATCAAAAAATGTCATGTGCCCAAAAGTGTTACCAATAAAAACGTCAACTCGTCCCGCAAAAAACAAGACCTCACATGACTCTGTGGACTCAAATATGGAAAAATTATAGCTCTCAAAATGTGGTAATGCAAAAAATATTTTTTGCAATAAAAAGCGTCTTTCAGTGAGTGACGGCTGCCAATCATAAAAATCCGCTAAAAAACCAGCTATAAAAGTAAATCAAACCCCCCTTCATTACCCCCTTAGTTAGGGAATAAAAAATAAAAAATGTATTTATTTCCATTTTCCCATTAGGGTTAGGGCTAGGGCTAGGGTTAGGGCTAGGGTTAGGGCTACAGTTAGGGTTAAGGCTACAGTTAGGGTTAAGGCTACAGTTAGGGTTAAGGCTACAGTTAGGGTTAAGGCTACAGTTAGGGTTAAGGCTACAGTTAGGGTTAGGGTTTGGATTACATTTGCGGTTGGGAATAGGGTTGGGATTAGGGTTAGGGGTGTGTCTGGGTTAGAGGTGTGGTTAGGGTTACCATTGGAATTAGGGTTAGGGGTGTGTTTGGATTAGGGTTTCAGTTATAATTGGGGGGTTTCCACTGTTTAGTCACATCAGGGGCTCTCCAA
Organism: Ranitomeya imitator; assembly: GCF_032444005.1. Lineage (NCBI taxonomy): Eukaryota > Metazoa > Chordata > Amphibia > Anura > Dendrobatidae > Ranitomeya > Ranitomeya imitator. The sequence goes on from NC_091282.1 coordinate 1,034,127,721, forward strand.
ACGCGACATGGCGTCCGATCTCAATTCCAGCCAATTCTGCGTTGAAAAAGTAAAACAGTGCTCCTTCCCTTCCGAGCTCTCCCGCGTGCCCAAACAGGAGTTTACCCCAACATATGGGGTATCAGCGTACTCAGGACAAATTGGACAACAACTTTTGGGGTGCAATTTCTCCTGTTACCCTTGGGAAAATACAAAACTGGGGGCTAAAAAATAAGTTTTGTGGGAAAAAAAAGATTTTTTAATTTTCACGGCTCTGCGTTATAAACTGTAGTGAAACACTTGGGGGCTCAAAGTTCTCACAACACATCTAGATAAGTTCGTTGGGGGGTCTAGTTTCCAATATGGGGTCACTTGTGGGGGGTTTCTACTGTTTAGGTACATTAGGGGCTCTGCAAACGCAATGTGACGCCTGCAGACCATTCCATCTAAGTCTGCATTCCAAATGGCGCTCCTTCCCTTCCGAGCTCTCCCATGCGCCCAAACGGTGGTTCCCCCCCACATATGGGGCATCAGCGCACTCAGGACAAATTGGACAACAAATTTTGGGGTCATATTTCTCCTGTTACCCTCGAGAAAATACAAAACTGGGGGCTAAAAAATAATTTTGGGGGGAATGTTATTTTTTATTTTCACGGCTCTGCGTTAGAAACTGTAGTGAAACACTTGGGGGCTCAAAGTTCTCACAACACATCTAGATAAGTTCCTTGGGGGTCTAGTTTCCAATATGGGGTCACTTGTGGGGGGTTTCTACTGTTTAGGTACATTAGGGGCTCTGCAAACGCAATGTGACGCCTGCAGACCATTCCATCTAAGTGTATTTCAAATGGCGCTCCTTCCCTTCCGAGCCTTCCCATGCGCCCAAACGGTGGTTCCCCCCACATATGGGGTATCAGCAGCGCACTCAGGACAAATTGCACAACAAATTTTGGGGTCCAATTTCTCCTGTTACCCTCGGGAAAATACAAAACTGGGGGCTAAAAAAAAAATATTTGTGGGAAAAAATTTTTGTTTTATTTTTACGGCTCTGCATTATAAGTTCCTTAGGGGATCTACTTTCCAAAATGGTGTCACTTGTGGGGGGTTTCAATGTTTAGGCACATCAGTGGCTCTTCAAAGGCAACATGGCGTCCCATCTCAATTCCTATCAATTTTGCATTGAAAGGTCAAACGGCGCTCCTTCCCTTCCGAGGTCTCCCATGCGCCCAAACAGTGGTTTACCCCCACATATGGGGTATCAGAGTACTCAGGACAAATTGTACAACAACTTTTTGGTTCCAATTTCTTCTCTTACCATTGGGAAAATAAAAAATTGGGGGCGAAAAGATCATTTTTTTTTCACAAAAATTATTTTTTATTTTTACAGTTCTGCATTATAAACTTCTGTGAAGCACTTGGTGGTCAAAGTGCTCACCACACCTCTAGATAAGTTCCTTAGGGGGTCTACTTTCCAAAATGGTGTCACTTGTGGGGGGTTTCAATGTTTAGGCACATCAGTGGCTCTCCAAACGCAACATGGCGTCCCATCTCAATTCCAGTCAATTTTGCATTAAAAAGTCAAATGGCGCTCCTTTGCTTCCAAGCTCTGTCATGCACCCAAAACAGTGGTTTACCTCCACTTATGGGGTATCGGCGTACTCAGGACAAATTGTACAACAAGGTTTGGGGTCCATTTTCTCCTGTAACTCTTGGCAAAATAAAACAAATTGGAGCTGAAGTAAATTTTTTGTGAAAAAAAGTTAAATGTTAATTTTTATTTAAACATTCCAAAAATTCCTGTAAAACACCTGAAGGGTTAATAAACTTCTTGAATGTGGTTTTGAGAACCTTGAGGGGTGCCGCTTTTAGAATGGTGTCACACTTGGGTATTTTCTATCATATAGACCCCTCAAAATGACTTCAAATGAGATGTGGTCCCTAAAATAAAATGGTGTTGTGAAAATGAGAAATTGCTGGTCAACTTTTAACCCTTATAACTCACTAACAAAAAAAAATTTTGGTTCCAAAATTGTGCTGATGTAAAGTAGACATGTGGGAAATGTTACTTATTAAGTATTTTGTGTGACATATCTCTGTGATTTAATTGCATAAAAATTCAAAGTTGGAAAATTGCGAAATTTTCAAAATTTTCGCCATGTTTCCGTTTTTTTCACAAATAAACGCAGGTAATATCAAAGAAATTTTACCACTATCATTAAGTACAATATGTCACGAGAAAACAATGTCAGAATCACCAGGATCCGTTGAAGCGTTCCAGAGTTATAACCTCATAAAGGGACAGTGGTCAGAATTGTAAAAATTGGACCGGTCCATAATGTGCAAACCACCCTTGGGGGTAAAGGGGTTAAGAGTTCTGGCTCCTACAGACCACTTAGACGCTCCTAATCAACTCGTTACCTGCATTAAAGACAGCTGTCTTACATAGTCACCTAAAAGACTCCTGTCCACAGACTCAATTAATCAATCAGACTCTAACCTCTACAACATGGGCAAGACCAAACAGCTTTCTAATGATGTCAGGGATAAGATCATACACCTGCACAAAGCTGGAATGGGCTACAAAACCATACGCAAGAAGCTGGGTAAGGCCGGAGTCACACGACCGTAATACGGCCGAGTGCAATGCGATAAAAAATGGCATAGCACTCGGCCCAATGTTAATCTATGGGGCAGCTCCTATTATCCACTTTTTTCTCGGCCGCATTACATATCCGAGTGAAATCGCAGCATGCTGCGATTATCAGTGTATCTCGGCCGAGAATCGCCAATGCAAGTCTATGGGTGCGAGAAAAAACCGGATTACACACGGACCATCAGTGTGACTTGCGAGAAATACGCACCGATGTTCTATAGAAAAGCCGGCAATTCATTGTGGGGTACAGTAAAATCACACTGACAGGTTAGAATAGAACAGATAAAATTAATGTCTACTAATGTTAGAAGCGTCTGTGTGCAAAATTTGGGGGCTCTAGCTGTTAAAATAAAGGGTTAAACCACGGAAAAAACTGTTGTGGGCTCCCACGCAATTTTATCCACCAGAGTGGGAAAGCCAGTGACTGAGGGCAGATATTAATATCCTAGAGAGGGACCATGGTTATTGGCCCCCCCTGGCTAAAAACATCTGAATGACACACGGATAATTTTTGGAGGAAAAAAATCGCATCCTCGCATTGAATACGGATCACTGTTCAGGATATTTTCTGCGTATCTCGGCCATCAAAAATGGACCGTATTTTTATACGTTGTTTGTGACTCTGGCCTAAGAAGGAGATATTTGTTGGTGCAATAGTAAGAAAAAGGAAGAAATACAAAATGACTGTCAATCGACATCGATCTGGGGCACCATGCAAAATCTCACCTCTCCATATCCTTGACCATGAGGAAGGTGAGAGATCAGCCTGAAACTACACGGGGGAACTTGTTAATGATCTCAAGGCAGCTGGAACCACAGTCAGCAAAAAAACCATTGCTAACACATTAAGGCTATGTTCACACTTTGCGTTGTCCTTCTGCGGGTTCTCCCGCAGCGGATTTGATAAATCTGCAGGGCAAAACAACTGCGGTTCTCCCTGCAGATTTATCGCGGTTTGTTCCGCGTTTTCCGCTGCGGGTTTCCGCCTATACTATTGATGCTGCATATGCAGCAATATGCAGTATCAATAGTAATGTTAAAAATAATAAAAATTGGTTATACTCACCCTCTGACGTCCCGATCTCCTCGACGCTGCACCCGGCGGTCCGGTTCCAAAGATGCTGTGCGAGAAGGACCCTTCGTGACGTCACGGTCATGTGACCGCGACGTCACCGCAGGTCCTGGTCGCACAGCAACTCTGACCGGACGGCCGCGTGCAGCGCTGAAGACTTTAGAGCGTGAGTATAACATGATTTTTTATTTTTTAACCCCAAATATGGTTCCCAGGGCCTGGAGGAGAGTCTCCTCTCCTCCACCCCGTGTAGGAACCGCACATTATCCGCTTACTTCCCGCAACGTGGGCACAGCCCCATGCGGGAAGTAAGCGGTTCAATGTATTCCTATGGGTGCAGAATCACAGCGATTCTGCACAAAGAAGTGACATGCTGCGGGTTGTAAACCGCTGCGTTCCCGCGCGGTTTTTCCCGCAGCATGTGCACAGCGGTTTGCGGTTTCCATAGGGTTTACATGTTACTGTAAACGCTATGGAAACTGCTGCGGACCCGCAGCATCAAAATCGCAGCGGTTCCGCGGTAAAAACCGCAAAGTGTGAATATAGCCTAAAGGTTTAAAATCTTGCAGTCCCCACAAGGTCCCTCTGCTCAAGAAGGCACATGTGCAGACCTGTCTGAAGTTTGTCAATGAACACCTGGATGATTCTGTAAGTGATTAGGAGAAGGTGCCATGGTCAGATGAGACAAAAATAGAGCTCTTTGGCATTAACTCAACTTGCCCTGTTCGGAGGAAGAGAAATGCTGCCTATGACCCTAAGAACACCCTCTCCACTGTTAAGCATGGAGGTGGAAACATTATGTTTTGGGGGTGTTTCTTTGCTAAGGGCACAGAACTACTTCACCGCATCAATGGGAGAATGGGTGGAGCCATGTACCGTAAAATCCTGAGTGACAACCCCCTTGACTCCACCAGGACATTAAAAATGGGTCGCGGCTGGGACTTCCAGCAAGACAATAACCCAAAATATACTGTCAAGGCAACAAAGGAGTGACTCAAAAAGAAGCACATTAAGGTCATGGAGTGGCCTAGCCAGTCTCCAGGCCATAATCCCATAGAAAACTTATGGAGAGAGTTGAAGCTCCGACTTGCCAAGCGACAGCTTCAAAATCTTAATGATTTAGAGATGATCTGCAAAGAGGAGTGGACCAGACTTCCTCCTGACATGTGCGCAAACCTCAGCATCAACTACAAAAAACGTCTGACTGTTGTGCTTGCCACCAAGTATTAAGTCTTGTTTGCCAGTGGGATCAAATACTTATTTATCACTGCAAAATGCAAATACATTTATATTATTTATACAATGTGATTTTCTGGATTTTATTTTTGATATTCTATCTCTCAAAGTTAAAATTAATCTACCCTTAAAATTAGACTGTTCATATCTTTGTCGTGGAGGAGAGCGCTGTCCTCCGCGACTTTGGTCGCATTTCACTCTAAACTGCTGCATACAGGACATTTCAAGGCATCCAGACAACTTAAAACCTTTGGATCTGCAAAGGCAGGAGATTGATAATATCTACTATTCCAGTAAAATTGTTCTGATGAAGGTCCGCATGTGGACCGAAAACATTCAAACCTTCTGCTTTATGGATGCACAATAAATAATGTTTTTTCAAGCCACAATACTACTTATTCACTCTCGTCTGGACTACTGCAACTCTCTTCTAATCGGTCTCCCTCTTTCCAAACTTTCTCCTCTCCAATCCATCTTGAATGCGGCAGCCAGGGTCATATTTCTGTCCAACCGCTTCACCGATGCCTCCATCTTGTGCAAGTCATTACACTGGCTACCCATTCGCTACAGGGTCCAGTATAAACTCATCTCTCTCACCCACAAAGCTCTCCGCAGTTCTGCACCGCCTTATATCTCCTCCCTCATCTCCGTCTATCACCCTACACGTGCCCTCCGTTCTACAAATGACCTAAGACTAACATCCCCCGTAATCCGAACCTCGCACCTCCGTCTCCAAGACTTCTCTCGTGCTACGCCAGCTCTCTGGAATGCACTTCCCCAGACGATCAGACTGATACCTAGCCCCGACCTATTCAAGCGCGCTTTAAAAACCCATCTCTTCAAACAAGCCTACCACATCAACTACTCAGTAAACTAACTTTGTCCTGTTCCCTCCTTCCAAATATTATCTGCATGTGAATCTGCACCCTACTATTCATCTGTCCCCACACCCTCCATGCACACGATAACTGCACTTGATACTTGACTATTGCACTTAAACACACGTGCTGATGACCGGATCATGCAGCTTCATATGAAAATCCCTATTTATTATAATTGCCAGACCTGAAATAACAAGCACTTTTCACCTATTGTGTCCCCCCATTTCCTTGTAGATTCTAAGCTTGCGAGCAGGGACCTCACCCCTAATGTCACTGTTTAAATTGTCTTAACTTATACAGAATTTATGTCCCCGCTTAATTGTAAAGTGCTGCGGAATATGTTGGCGCTATATAAATACAAATTATTATTATTGTTATAATTATTACTTGAGTGCCAAGTTCTTTTCTATTTTTAGTTTCAAAATGGTGTCACTTGTGGGGGATTTTCATTGTTTAGGCACATCAGAGGCTCTCCAAAAGCGGCATGGCATCCACCAATTGTTCCAGCAAATTTTGCATTCGAAAGGTCAAGTGGCGCTCCTTTCCTTCCAAGCTCTGCCGTGCGAACAAACAGTGGTTTCCTCCACATATAGGGTATTGGCATGCTCAGGAGAAATTGCACAACAAATTTTGGGGTCCATTTTTTCCCTGTTACCCTTGTCAAAATAAAAAAAAACTGGATCTGAAATAAAATTTTTGTGAAAAAAGTTAATTTTTTTTCCACATTCCAAGAATTCCTGTGAAGAACTTGAAGGGTTAATAAACTTCTTGAATGTGGCTTTGAGCACCTTGATGGGTGCAGTTTTTACAATGGTGTCACTTTTGGATATCTTTTATCACATAGACCCCTCAAAGTGACTTTAAATGTGATGTGGTCGCTAGAAAAATGGATTTGTAAACTTTGTTCTAAAAATGAGAAATCGCTGGTCAACTTTTAACCCTTATAACTTCCTAATAAAAAAAAATGTTTGTTCCAAAATTGTGCTGATGAAAAGTAGACATGTGGAAAATTTACTTATTACCGGTAAGTATTTTGTGTGACATATCACTGTGATTTTAGGGCATGAAAATTGAAAGTTGGAAAACTGCAAAATTTTCTAAACTTTTGCCAAATTTCCATTTTTTTAACAAATAATCGTATCAAAGAAATCTTACCACTATCATGAAGCACAATATGTCTTGGAAAAAACAATTTGAGAATCACCGGAATCCGTTGAAGCGTTCCAGATTTATTGCCTCAAAGTGACAGTGGTCAGAATGGTAAAAATTGGACCGGTCATTATGTGCCAACCACCTTCGGGGGTAAAGGGGTTGAAAAAAAAAAAACAAACATTTTTTTTTTTTACTTTTTCCCACTTTGGAACTTTGACAGCTCTGATCGTGGTTATAAATAATAGCAATGCAGGAGCTGCATTGACATGTGTTAGTTAGATCATGCATGGTGCATGACCTAACTAGCTTGACAGCCCTGGTAACAGGATGTGGTTAGGACGACATCAGGTCACCATGGCAACGATCGGTCCCTCACAATGACGTCGCGTCGGTGCTAATTGCCTGCCTTTTAAATGCTGCGATCGGTATTGATTGAAGCATTTAGAGAGTTAAATGGCACTGAGTGCCGTGTGTCAGTTGTCACGACAGCTGTACACTTACCAACCAGTATGTATGGAAATGCTCAAGGTCATGAAGGGATTAAAGATGTAACCACAACCTTATATTAAGAGGGTTGGGCTGGCCAGTAAAACAGGTTATCACCTATTCATTGGATAGATGATGGTGATAACATGCTCATTAGTTGGTGTCCCACTGCAAGGACCTGCACAGATTTGCAGATGAAAGAACTTTTATTCCTGACAAGAAAATGTTGTCCCTGTTACAAAATGGTATAGTAGGTCAAACACCTTACCGCCAGTCTATTCATTCTCCATCTGTCTGATTGAAAAGTTGGGTGCAGCACTCGGGAGCCCCATGAGTAATTAATGGATTGCAGATCACAAAAAAATGCACATTGTCAATCCATTATAAATGTATATTATATATATTTTTTAAATGCCTTCTTATTACATACCACTGAGCATTCAGCAATTTGGCATTTGTGTTAATATTTATGCCATGTACCATACTTTACCAGTCGGAGAAGGCTCTTCAATAAATGAAGGCAGAAGCGAAATGTCTTCAATTATTTAGCCATTCCCATCTATTGTTGGTTAATTATGTAACATTTAATTATCATTTGAGAATATAAGGACAGGGTAGTGCTACTGTTCACAGATAATTATTTTGAAACCAATACTGGCAAGAAGCACCTAACCGGGACCCAAGAATCCATCCTATGAAGAAAGGACTTTGTTTTGTGCATTGCAACATACAGAGTGAGTCTCAAAATAAAATTAGGACATAATGTTTTGCCAACAAAACCTTAAGCTCTTCCTTTATCTAAACATGGCTGGGACCAGAGAGCACACCCCGATGTCACTCTTCAGGGACACAGCAGTTTGTTTTTGGCCAGTTTTGAAAGAGGCATTAGAAATAAACTATTGGAAATTCTTAAAAGTAGTAAAAAAAAATTAGAAACTTTGCTTCCTAAATTGAAAAGTGAAGACACAAAAGAGAATAGTGAAACCAAAAACACTCAGTTTGAAAAAAATCGCAGTAATCCGCAAGTGCTAGTAAAAGATGTAAAAAACAGGGTATTTGGTTGATGCGTTTTTTGCAAAAAATGTATACTAAGCTGCTCTACCAAACTTCACGGTATACCCATATCAGAGCAGTCCTAACTAATGTATGCAATCCCTATCTGATGTATTTAAAAACCTGATCATCTGTATATTACCTGTGTGAACAGGGTTCAGAGAGGAAAAATCCATGTGTGCATACAGAGTAGAACAGCTTTTGTGCAGATAGCCCAAGAGGAGTGGTGGATAACTGAGTGTTTTTGGTTTTACTATTCTCTTTTGTGTCTTCAGGTTTCTTGGTGGTGTGTGAACATGTTCCTACAGACTTGTTCACTGTGCAAGTAGCCCATGTGTTCCTGTTTCCATAATTGTTCTCTTGTGTCTACAAGACTGGGGAGGTATCCACCACTCCTCTTGGGCTATCTGCACAAAAGCTGTTCTACTCTGTATGCACACATGGATTTTTCCTCTCTGAACCCTGTTCACACAGGTAATATACAGATGATCAGGTTTTTAAATACATCAGATAGGGATTGCATACATTAGTTAGGACTGCTCTGATATGGGTACACCGTGAAGTTTGGTAGAGCAGCTTAGTATACATTTTTTGCAAAAAACGTATCAACCAAATACCCTGTTTTTTACATCTTTTACTAGCACTTGCGGATTACTGCGATTTTTTTCAAACTGAGTGTTTTTGGTTTTACTATTCTCTTTTGTGTCTTCAGGTTTCTTGGTGGTGTGTGAACATGTTCCTACAGACTTGTTCACTGTGCAAGTAGCCCATGTGTTCCTGTTCCTAAATTGAAAAGTGCAGCATTAATAGATACAGTGGCATGCACAACTTTGGGCACCCCTTGTCAAAATTACTGTTGTTGTGAACAGTTAAGCAAGTTGAAAAATAAATTATCTCTAAAAGGCTTAAAGTTAAAGAAGACACATTTCCTTTATATTTTAGGTCCAAGAAATATACATTATTATTTTTATTTTAAAAATTACAAAAAGGAAAATGGTCCGATGCAAAAGTTTGGGCACCCTTGGATATTTGTGCTCTCAGATAACTTTGAGCAAGGTTTCAGACTTTAATTAGCCTGTTAGGGTTATAGGCTTGTTCACTATCATCGTTACTAAAGGCCAGTTGATGCAAATTTCCCAGCAAATTTCCCGGTCCAGAAAGCTGGCGGGGAAGGGGGAGCAGGAAGCTGGCGGCTATAGCACAGTGACAGCTGATGACCTCAATAATCACCCTCTGTTGCTGCATCTCCGTCCCTGCATCTCTGTCCCGGCACCAGCAGCTCTTTCCTGTTCCTGTGCTCAGCGATCAGGTGGTACCGCTCATTAAGGTAATGAATATGTACGCGACTTCACTTCCATAGGCCCTGGAGCTCATATTCATGACCTTAATGAGCGGTACCACATGACCACTCAACACAGGAAGAAGCTGATGTGCCTGGACAATGGAAATGCAGGGACGATCAGCGATGGCGTGAGGAGGGTGAGTTTGACAGGTGAGGACGCCGTACAAGATGGGATGGGGGAGCCATGCATGCAAGGATGGGATGGGGGAGCCATGCATTCAAGGATGGGATGGTGGGAGCCATGCATACAAGATGGGACAGGGGAGCCATACATACAACAGGGGTGGCCACTCAGAGCAGGACAGGGGAACCACGCATACCGGGATAGCAATGAGGGGACAATACATACCTGGCTTATACTCGAGTCACTAAGCTTACCGAGTTTTCCGTGGCAAAATTATGTACCTCGGCTTATACTCAGGTCAGCTTATACTCGAGTATATATGGTAATATGATGACTGCAATATATTAAGACAATAATAAGTTTGATGGGAGTGCTTCTTCAACCCCTTTACAACCTATGGCAGGGGTGTCAAACTGCATTCTTCGAGGGCTGCAAAAAGGTCATGTTTTCAGGATTTCCTTGTACTGCACAGGTGATAATTTAATCACCTACACAAATAATGAGTTGGTGATTAAATTATCACCTGTGCAGTACAAGGAAATCCTGAAAACATGACCTGTTTGCAGCCCTCGAGGAATGCAGTTTGACACCCCTGACCTATGGCATATAAATACATCATATGTCATGTCTCTCCTTTTGATGCGGGCTCTGGCACTGAGCATGCATCTTTAACAGCACATGACAGCTGATTTGATCAGTTGTCATGTGCCCCTAACAGCCACGGGTGGAATAGAGATCCATTCACTGTCGGCACTTCACATGATCACCCTGGAAGTGTGTCAAACCCTACCTGTCGGTGCCCCTTTCACATGAGCGCCCCTTTCACATGATTGCTGTGGCGATGGGTTGCCATTAGGGACGGGCGAACCCCTGGATGTCCGGGTCAAGCAGGTTCGGCAAAACATTTAAAAAATAAATAAAAGTTTGGTTTGGATACCAGAACAGTATTCGAACCCTGACCACATTCAAAAAAATTTCTCACAATATACTCACTGAACTCAGCGCTGCACAGTGAGACTTTTTCTCGGTGCTAGCAGTGGTCTCACTGAGGTCACCGCATTTCATCAGCTTGGTTGGGAATGTCACCTCAGTGACCTGCGGTAACCTCGATGACATCACCGCTAATCACGGATGCTGAGCTCGCAGCAGCTCATTCTGTGGTTTTCAGCCTGGACGGTCACATCTTGGCAACGTCCAGATTCAAAACCAATTATCGCCGACATGGATTACGGCATGCGACCGTGTGCTGGACAGGTATTTTTGTTGTTTATTTTTTTTGTTTTTAACAGGAGACCAGGGCTACAATGGAATGGGAAAAAGGTGAGTATAACAGTGTTTGTTATTTTTAAATAAATGCATAAAATGGTCTGCATTTTAATTTCAAATAAAGGACTTCATTCAGTTTTCTTTATTGACAATATGATTACGGGGTTAGTAATGGAGAGGCATCTTGTAAATGCCTCTCCATTACTAACCCATTGGCTTGATGGTCACCTGACCATACAAAGGTATCAACAACCCCACAAATATCAACCCCACTTGCCACCGCGAAAGAGCAAGTGGGAAAAGCTGGAAGGAGCCAATATTCATTGCCCCTTATCAGCCTGAGAATACCAGCCCCTAGGAGTCTCCTTTAGATTGGCTGGTCGTTAAAAATGGGGGGACCCCAAGCCACTTTTAAAAAAAATATATTTAAATAATTTTAAAATATGGCATGGGGACCCCTGTATTCTTGATAACAAGCCATGATAAAGTTTACAGCTGAGGGTTGCATCCCGCAGCTGTCAGTTTTGCCATGCTGGTTATCAAAAATAGAGGGGAACCCACACATTTTTTTATAAATTTATTTATAGCGCGGGCACCAGCTGATTAATACTCACATCAGCCGCACCTGCTATTGCTGTTATTAGTGGCAGCAGGCGTAGTATGATGGGAGTAGTACTCTCTCATCAGCTGCTGCCACTCTGAGTGGAGGTAAACTTTTTACTGCCGGTAACAGCTGCTGGTGCTCTGACTGGTGGTAATCATCTTACCGTAGATGAGGGTTGCCAGTGTTTCTCGTGCTGCTATGCTGGATCCTTGCCCGAACAGTAGGTATTCAGTAAAAACCTGAACTTTACTGTTCAGGATTGCCCATCACTAGTTGGCATGACAACTGGGGATTTGCAGAAGATCTCCGTGCTTATCATTGCTGATCTGCTATGATCAGATGATCGCAGCTTCAATTCTCCTAAGTGGACTATGGAAGCCAGTAAAAAGTTCTTAAAAATGTTAAAAATTTAAAAAATATAAAAAAGTTTAAATCACCCCCCTTTTGCCTCCATTCAAAATAGTAGTAACAAAAAAACAACACATTTTTGGTATTGCTGGGTTGAGAAATGCCCGATCAACATATAAACTAAATTAATCCTATCGAAAAACTGTCTAATGGAGAAAAAAAACAAAGTGCCAGAATTAGTTTTGTTTTTTTGCTGCATGATTGTATTATATCGTGGCAGCACTGTGAAAACTATTAATGAAAATCTGTTTATTAAATACAAGGGTATTCTTGTATATCCACATATCTTTACATTATGAGAACACTTTTAAACAATCTTTGATACTGTTTATGTTTGTATCACATGTATTGAAAGATCCTTGGTCAATATTACAGTAATGATCACACGCACAGAAGGTTGTCAGAAATATTTATGCAGGAGTTCTGAATCCTGAAAGAAAAGCCCAGAGAGGTTTATTTTTCATGAAATACTTTATATTTCCTCCCAAATTTGGCTTTTTACGGTTTACTTTTCAGCATAAAATGAGCACAGATATTTACTGACACTAAATGCAGCAGACTATAAAAGTGTCGGACTACTTAGTCATTTCCTACTGAGAAAAAATACCAAGAAAGTCAGAAAGAGAATTGCATTAATTTCTATGTGAAAAAAAATTGTGAATATTTCTGTATATAATTCTATAAATATGTGCTCACAAAGTTTAATATGGAAATTATACACATCAGACAGTGATCATGACTTTATTGCAATTAGCCTACGAGTGAATAGGTGAAGTTGCTGTGGAGCGCCATGTTGGAACGTTAGCATTTCTGAATGGTGCTTTTAATTCAATCTTTACTTTTTATTCATTTTTTTGCCATTTGTAAAGGACCTCTAAACTTAAAAATTACAAAGCATATGTAAATATAATTGATGAAGAAAGCTTATATCACTAACGCATATATATGGACGTATTGGACAATTACCATCATCCTCTTCCCAGTGGCTAAAATTGTATTTACCTTTCCATCAAATGTAAATTGCATTGACAACAAGTTTGCAGTCATAGATCATTAGAGTCAGATTACAGCAGACATGTAACAGTAGATGCCACTAGAGGTCACCCTACCAGTATATTACCCACTGATACCAGGATCCATGTAGGACTTGTTGAGCTGCATACACACAAGTGAAAGGAGCATTTTCTACACATGAAGCTGCATGTAGAATATGGAAAGACACAGAATACAGGAGGACACAACCTTTTCTGCCATAGAGAAACATAACTCTTGTGGGTCACAATAGAGTTATTACCATGAGTCATTTATGTCAAATTAAAACTATATAACATGAATGTCTGATGGGTGCTGGCTCCTATTCCTCTTTAACTCATATACAACGTTTCTAGTGTTCCAAACTTAGATCTCATCTTCTGATATGGTATATGGGGACTCAGATACAGTTACAGAGAACACCATTAATGTGTTACGTCGCTGACCCGAAGCTACTCCTCTAAGATATGAAAATTATATTTAAGCAGTCAAACACAGACAAGCATTTCTCTGTGGAAATGGTCACAGACCATACAGAATAGAATGAAGGGGCACGTAGCCTCAGGGCTCCCTCTGTTGGATTAGAGCTATGTGAGTAACATCAGTACTTTATATTGATGGCCTATCTATAGGGTAGGTAATCAATATCAGATCACTGGAGGTGTGAAACCTGGCACCTCCATCGATCAGCTGTTCTCGGTACCTGGATGTGATCATTTACAAGGTTGAGCTCCATATCCATCAACTTTCTAATGGAAGCAGCAGGGTACTGTAGATCCACCTATATTGAAATGAATAGGCAGGGATCTGCAGTGCCCCACTGAAGCCACTGTACAGATCACACGGCTGTGTAATTCTGCTCCATAACTGTACTCATCCGGCCATCACCAGCACCGATAGCAGCTGATCGGCAGTTGTGCCAGGTGTCCCACTAAACGGATATCAATGACCTACACTAAGGATAGGCCATCAATATCAATTACCAGACAACCGTTTTACATGCACTTGCAGTGTTAGGTGCAGGGAAAGTGGATACTACAATGTTAAATTGTGCTGCAGGAATGCACGCATTCTAGGAGGGATTTTATAAATGCACATTCACTAAGGCTCTCCTCACATCTGCATCGTGGGACACAGTAATAGTGGAAGCAAGAAAGAGGTCACAATGTCATCACGTCAGACACCAGCAGAGACTAAGGCATCCAATACGGTCAGGATCTGTTTTGCTTGGAAAAATAGTGCTTTATGCAACGTGATTTTTAGCTCTAAAAACTGCGAACTTGTGATGGAGGCGCGTAAAAATGCCTTCGGTACAAATGTGCCCCAGGGCTAAGATGTAACATTATTGATAGATTAGCCTCATGATTTCTAATATGTTTTTAATTCTGAAAGTAGCATTAGATTTTCCAAGAATGTTGCAGAATGATGCCTCGTCTCGCATGTGAAACCCTAGCTCTGGCGCCGGCACTCCGGAGCAGAGCGTGCGGCCGCATAGGAACACATGGAGCTGCACTCTCCGCTCCCAAGTGCCGGCGGCAGAGCTTGGGTTTCACATGCGAGACACGGACGTGCTTCTCACATGTGTAAAAAAGCAGCAACCAGCAGCACTCAATCAACCAGGATGCACGCTCCAACGTCCATGGATCCACTGGACCAATACTCACAATGTAGAAAAAGAAGCAGCATCCATTCCAGGTGAAGGGTATATGAAAGAAAAGTCTTTATTCCGCCATCACATCATACAACGTTTCGGCCAGACAAAGGCCATGTCTGGCCGAAACGTTGTATGATGTGATGGCGGAATAAAGACTTTTCTTTCATATACCCTTCACCTGGAATGGATGCTGCTTCTTTTTCTACATTGTGCTTCTCGCATGTGTGATCCCGGCCTTAATCTAATAACAGAGTGTCCGAACAGGTAATCATTTTATTGTTTTCTCTTGGATTCCATATAAATTTGACCTGCTACATTAAAGAGGTGTTATATCTAACTGGCCATATTCACATTTTTGCAATCAGCTTTTAAATACATTTTCATGTCCTGATAAAATGAAGTAAATTTAGCTGAGGGTGGTGGCCTCTGTCATCCATAGTCTATCTTTAATGAAAGATATGTTTGGTTGACAGATACTGCTAGTTACTCAGAAAAGCCTCCATTTACCATATACATGACAAGTTTTGCCCACCTAAGTACAGGTTTCAATACAGTTCTTCACACCAAATGGTGGCAGATATTGTACCTACTGGACTGTGGGACCTTAAATTATGGTTACAAATGCTGTACAGATTTAATTTTTTTTACCTATTTTTATATAAAGTCAAAGCCAGAGTGGATCATACAAAGAGAAAAAGTACAAAAAAAGTTAGATTTCAACTCTAATCTTTGTCCATTCTTGGTTTTAGTAGAATTTCTACATTGGTCTCTTGAAGTACAGCGGTAACAAAAGCAACTGTTTCTACATTATCTATTAATTGTCAAAATATTGATATCGCAACAATTAACACAGCAGATGTAAGAACAGTTTTACAATAGTCCCCAATGAGATCTAACAAGATTTTCTACAGAAGTGATAATGGTAAGAATCACACCTTCAGTCTATCCAGACATCTTGCAGATATTTGCAATTCACCCTTTACCAGCACACATTACCCCTATGCAAGTGCTTTCTGGTTCTCTTAATAAAGGAATTCTAAACCTAGAAATGAATGAATTAATAAATTAATAGATTGAATAAGAAGTATAGCTGCCCTTGCTGTCTGTTAGTCATTTTCTGTAGGCTCCTGAAACAGTCTTGTATAAAGCCTGCAGAAAACACCAATTTTTTTCTGCTGATCAGGTTCATCTTTAGCTTGTTGCCTGGTGAAATCACATACTCTTAAGCCAACAGGGTGAGGCTTAGTGATCTTTCTATATATTTTCAGTTTTAACTTAAATATGAGACAAAGTATGATCACAGGAAAAAATAAATAAAATAAAGGCAGGAATGTCAGGATATTTTTTTTTACATATTTTTGTGGATTTTATGAGTTTAGTGTTCCTTTAAAGTTAGAAAGTCCTAGCCTATCCCTTTATTTCCAATTAAAGTAAAACTAGAGAAACCCAAAGAGGGCCAATCACAACTTGATGGCTATATCGTATAGGGTAAATTGCATCAAGGCACCTTGCACTTTCACGCATTAATTTTTCTTTGTTGCAATCAATTAATAATAGGTTTTATTGCACCCCTTGCTCTCCTGGCAATCTGCATTATGACAGATTGCACTATAGCACTATGCACTTTATTATATCATCTATAACTTTGCTGTAATGTGACTAAGTGTTGAGCCTATGCTATGTCTTTATTCATACGTGCATTCTAATGATATCTGAGGAGGATAAATGTGGAACCTTCTATTTTCACTGTGAATGGGATATTAATGGGTGTTCCCACATATTGCCTCCATCACAAGTAAGATACTCTCTCTCTCTATATATGACTATATTAAATGCACCAAATTATTAATATTAACTTTTTTTGCTACTCCTATCAATTTAAATAGAATTTGATTCATTGGCTCTTTTTTACATATTGTTGTAAAACTTCCTCTACCTCCTGCCTTGAAGTGTACTTTGTTGTCATCTTTCACTTTTTAGTTGTTTTGTCTCTATGTGTGAAGAGAACACGGGTATTCTACCTACACATCCAAAGCACTCAGCTATCAGATGTATGTCCATCTTGGCTATATATACATTTTACCTTGAGGGCAAAAACCCCCGTAATGTCTTAATAGTCATAACCTTATAGTATGTATCTACTTGGAGCACACCAGACAAGTTCATTGTGAGGTCTACAGAGCATGGTAACCCAAAAAAATGTCCATGACTTGTGAGGCCACGTTCACACGTTCAGTATTAGGTCAGTGTTTTACCTCAGTATTTGTAAGCCAAAACCAGGAGTGGGTGATAAGTACAGAAGTGGTGACATGTTTCTATTATACTTTATTTCTGATTGTTCCACTCCTAGTTTTGGCTTACGCATACTGATGTAAAATACTGACCAAATACTGAGCGTGTGAACGTGACCTGAGAAATGTATATAAATGTGGGTATATGCAGGTTTGACCCCAAACTTTGGCAAACTATTTGTATGTGCACCACAGTTAAAAGCACCTCTGCAACCTATTCTGTTCATATAAATGACTGTCTGACTGCCAATGTATAAAGAAGATGCATTTAGCAAAATATGTCATTGCCAGGGGAATATTATCTTCTGCCTCCTACAGTGCTTTTCAAAGAGAAGGAGCAAAAAACACTCCAGAAAAATAATTCCATATGTAAGTTCTTTAAACAACACCAAGCTGTAGTATTCCGGCATGTCCTGAAGTGCACTCCGCTCACCCTATGATCGCGTATGAAACATAAATAATGAACACACATTGGAGTCAGAGGTACTCTCGCATGCCAGCAGCTATATAACAAGCCTCAGTACAGTCAAAAGTTGAGCTCAGCATCAAATAAAGTGACCACATATTGCTTCAACAAGACAGACACAGATCACTTCTGCCTGCTCCAAGATATAGATTACCACAGGTTTTTTCAGTCTCATAAAAGCAAAACTACACTGAAGTAAAAACAGCTCTAGAATCATGTACAAGGAAATACAGGGTCTTAGCACATCATTTTAACTTGGCAAAATCAAGCAGGTAGCACAGTCGTAAACATCACAGGCCAGTACGGCCACAAATTAACTTCTTCTGCAGTATTTATTACTCATTACAAGAAATAAAAATGTCACATAAAAGGATATAGCAATATTCACATAAATCATTTCAACCAGCTACATACCTCAAGTAAGGCAAGGTCAGAGGAATATCCCTAGACAAAATACAAGAATATACCGTATACACTACAATACTAATGGTACAAGAAAATCAGAGCAAAAAGTATCTGTAAAGTGTAAACTGAGGAAATGCATAAATGTTTAAAGGGAGTCTGTAATACCCAAAGCTCAAACTGAACTATTTAGATATTCATATGGGCGCCTTAGCCCCTATAAAAATCAGACTTGTAGTATACATAGTATACATTTTAGTACCGTAATTTCCTTTTATATAAAAACAGTTTTATCAGATATGCAAATGAGGGGGCTTTGGTGCACCCCTGGCGTGGCCAAAGGCTCAGTGCATCATTCTGCCCCCTCAGTTACCACCATCCGCCCCTTGACTGTGCGCACTGTGGAACACTCCCTGATCTAAATGCCCAGACCTGCACACCAACACTGCAGGGGCCGAGAGCACACACAATGTCAGTGTGTTGAGGTGCCTTTTCATTCCTCTCCTGTGTGCATCAGCTGCTTGCTGCACGTAGGCCCACAAAGAGTTGGCGGCCGACATTGACAGGAGAGGAAGATGAGAATGCAAAATGTCAGTGTGTCCGTGCTCTTATTTCCCTGTATGGACAGCTTTGGTTGTCCACAGCTGTGTGATCCTGTGTGCAGCAAGCGGCCGGCCGCTATACACAGGAGAAAGGTAAGAGCACACTGACAGTGCAGTGACCAACTGTGTGCACACATACAGTGCGAGTGCTAATCTCTCTCTCCTGTTACCATCAGCTACCAACTGCTTAGTGCTCCTTTTTGCAGCGAGTGGTTGCTCCACACAGGAGAAGGAAGAGCACTGACATGCACGCATTGACATTATGTGTGCTCTCACCATGCAGTGTCAGTGCGTGAAGGGCTGGGAATTTAAATCAGGCAGCACTCCACAATGAGCACTGTCAATCACCTCAAGGTGTGGAGGATGGTAAACGAGGAGGCAGAACAGTATGCAGAACCTTTGGCCACACTAAGGGTGCACCAAAGCATCCACATTTATATATCTAGTAAAACTGTTTCATATAAGACGAAGTTAATTAAATCTACAGTGCAAGTATGATTTTTATAGGGGCTTGTCCCCTATATGAATGTCTAAATAGTTCAATTTGAGTTTTTGGGGTGACAGACTGCCTTTAAGACTATAAATGCAAATAATAAATTGAACAGCTATTCCCTTCATCTAGCTGTCACCAGCCTGTGCACAATGTCACCCTGTAAAGCCTGTCATGATGGGTGTGGTGACATCACTTTATCTGACCAGCCAACTGATGTCATCTGTAATAAATGTGAGGAACCAGAGGGACATCTAGAAATTAATTCCTTTCTCTTAATAAAACAAGTGATGGAACTTAGATTTCATTTGGTTTTAATATTTTACTATTCTCCTTATTATATTTTTTATTTCAGTTTGTAGTTTGAGACTAGAGCCAGTAAGGGAAAATGTGAAATCTATATTAGGATTAGAAACATATGATCAGAAATTGCACTTTTTCAGCTGCAAGTAACTGTAGGCCAATGCTTCTTCCTGACTACCTGGTTGCCCTACAGGCGACATTGAGACACCCCCTTCCAGATATGTATGAAGTATAGAGCCTGTGTATGGCTTTCAGAGAAGAGTTGATAAGTGGATCAGTACTGTCAGGTCTCTTGTGTACAATCTTAACAGAAGAAGGAACCAGCTATATGTTTTATATTAAGAAAATTTCATATCAACTTGTAAATTATCTGATCTTACAAGTTACCGCAATTTTTCGGACTATAAAATGCACCTTACTACATAACGTATATCTATGTTTAGGCAGCAGGAAATGGGAAAACATATTTCAAAATAATTTAAGGGAACCTGTCAGCTTTCCCAGCAGGCCCACCCAATCACCACCATGTATGTACTGATCTCTTTATACTTTTACTAACAAGTGTTTTTTCATGGATGACTGATTTTTTAATATGTATAAAGTCAGTTTTAAGTTTGGGCTTGTGATATGCTAAACTCTCTGCAGCACACAGTGCACACACACACACACACACACACACACTTAATTAGTCAGAACCTTCAACATCTGTGCAGATCTGATGACATACAGAACCTTGTAGCTTTCTCTCCTGCCCTGCACCGATCAGCAGACTGGTCAGTGTTAGGCTGGAAGAGGGAGAGCTGTGCAGCTCTATAGTTCACTCAGTGATTGTGAAGGAGGCGGTGTCAGCGTTCTCCTTGATCATAGGACGTTGCCTTCAAAGTATAAGACACATACTATTTTAATAATGTGACGGATAGAATGTAAGTCCCGCAAGGACAGGGTCCTCTCCCCTCTGTACCAGTCGGTCACTGTAAACCTGTTTACTGTAAACGATATCTATAACCCTGTATGTAACCCCTTATCACATGTACAGCACCATGGAATTAATGGTGCTATATAAATAAATAATAATAAGCTTTTTTTATTTTTGCTAAAAAGTGAGTCTTACAGTCCAAAAATTACATTAAATATGGAATAATTGCGGGTGGCTTAGCAAACGTGAACCCCCACACACTAGTCATGGAGGAAGAGCAGAGAAGTAAACTGACCACTAGCACTTTTCAAACAAACATTACTCATGCATTATCATTGGGGAGGAGATAAAATGAATGCTATGTGCGGGAGTCACTTACATCATGCATGGAGTCAAGAAGTTTAGTTAAGTGGAAATATCGCTGCCAGCTCTGTCCAGCACTGTGTGGACTCTTCATTAATATTTTCCTCAGTTCTTTAATGTAATTCAGTCTCATTTCTTCAAACGCAGCTTGGCATTTAAGTCCATCTTTGGGAACTTGGTTGAAAAAAACAAAACAAGAAGTCATTGTGCTAAATGTTAAGAGGTATACTAAGAGCAAAAAATGCATAGCCAAAGCACATTTCTATACCTATATATGCATATCAAACGGAGAGGAACTTTGATTCTTATGGCCGATCATTCAATATATAGAAAGTGTTCAGTAACATAAAAAAACATACAAATGGATAACCACACAGAACACTTTTTAATCACAAAATGTGATTTTTAATTCAGTACTTTCATAGCCCTTCAGTCATTTTAATAACGTCCCCCATGTTAATTTTCTGTCACTACAGTTTCTACAGTGTTGCACCAATATCATTTTAGCTGGCAAATATAATAGAAGGGAATTCGACAAACAAACTGAACTAAGTTTAAACACAAAATTCTGGAACAGTGCCCAGATTCGTGGATTGGGCTTATTGAACACAGTTGTACTATTGATCTGGATAACTTCCAATTCTCCATGGTATAGGAAGTATATGAAACACTATGTAATAGGCAAAAAACACACAATGTTTTGCCATTTCTGTTTCATAGTTTGTGACTACAGATAAAACAAATATGTCAACAAATATGTCACCATCCACAATTGTGAGTAATACAATACTGCCAGAACATGATTGCCATGACATTCCATCAGATATACCATTAAATGTATACATTTGAAATCTCCATTCACATAAATGCTAACATCTTGAAATCAGGGTCAGTATTGATTGTATTTTTTATGGAGTGTATCAAGGCCCAGGAAAGAGTGACCCTGAACCTGGGCTGGGATGAGAGGTAGGCACATGCCTGGGGCACTACCTCCAGCTTGCCTGAGGTAAAAAAAAAATCCTGACATTGCTGAATGTCTGTGGTCGCTTGTCACCTTCCTCCGACTGCAGGCATTCAGCACAATTATGGCCTCTCTCTGCCTGTGCACCGGCAGTTGCTCCTTCTCCACACAATTATATTTATGTCTGTAAATGTGCGAATGTTGTTGTTTGCTCCTCATAGGACGTTGTGATGTAGTGATGTCATCCCTCCGTACAGCGCCCACTGCTGCACCAGATGGAAGAGAAGACTAAGCTGCGCTGGACAGTGAGCCTGGATTAGGTGAGTATAAGCTTTTATTTTTATTCTATTATTTTCCTAATTAATGGAGGTTATCTAAGAGGGGCTGGCTATGGGGACATAAGGAGATAGCTATAGGGACATCAGAGGGGATGTGGTGACATCACAAGAGGGTCTAACTATGGGAACATAAGGGTCTGGCTATGGGGACATTTCAAGAGGGTCTAGCTATGGGGACATTACAAGAGGTGGCTGGCAATTTAGATATAAGGAGCTGACTATGGGGAAATTACAGCTCCTTACAATTTATTTACTGATAATGGTTCTTGGGATGTATTCATGCACTGATGGTGGTTCTAGTGACCTATTAATTTACTGTTTGTGATTTTTTTGGTGCCGTTTTTATGCACAGTTAATGACTCTGGTGATGTATTCATGTACTGATGACGATTTTGGTTTTGAATTCCTGTACTGATGATGGTTCTGGTGATGAATACAGCACTAGAACCATCATCACTATGTGAATACATCACCAGAGCCATCAATAGTACATGAATACAGCACCACAACAACCAACACTACATGAAGAGGTCACCACAACCACCATCAGTACAGGGTTACTTGACCAAAACCAACAACAGTACATGAATACATCATCAGAACCACTATCCATACAGGAATATGGCACCAGAACCACCATCAGTTTTGTTGCAAACTGTATTTGTTGAATGACGGATATAAAAACCATCATACGTATCCCTTCAAAATGGGGTCTGTTTAGCTTCCATTGGTGTATCAGCAGCCCCCATTATAGTTAAGTAATATTAGCTTCTATGTCTGTCCTTGGGTTTGTCATTTAAAATATAGGATGTTAGGGATGAATATCGTTATTTTTCCCAGGTATCCTGTAAATGGTCTGCAAGCATATCTAACTATGAAAACACACTCCCTGTTGAGTCTCAAGTTTGAATCAAAATGTCTTGATCTCAGCTGACAAAGGTAGTTAGGATTAATATAATTTGATAAAATTAATGATAAGTGTAAAGTAAACAATTGCTTGAGCAACTGAATATCCCACCAATGTGTTAAAGTGCACTGCTAATATCTTCGGTAAACTATTCCAGACCAATTCAACTCCCACTGTTGTTGTTACATTTGTAATTGTAGATTTTTTCATGAAGTCAATGAAACTTTTTTGTTCAGAATAGTCTATTTTCCAGACATAAAATGTTTTCCACTACACATTGTTTTCAATTTGCCCTTCTTTCAAAAAATGTTTTATGGTTTCACATAGGTCTTACATTGGTGCCCTAACACCTTGCATTGTTCATGATTGTATGGTGGAAGCAAAGCTAAACTTTGGGATCTTGAAAAAAGCAGTAAGAAAAGCAGCAAAAAAAGCCAGCAAAAAGAAGCCAGCAAACTTGCAGCATTTTTTTTTTTACAGCCAAGAGATCAGGCTTTGGCTGCAGCAAAAAAAACAAGGAAACTACCGTAACTACAAGATCCTTTCCAGGTGGTGTAGGACCCCAGAACGCATTCACCATATGTTCCCTGGGACCTCAGACAGATGTTGGAGGTGAGATTCAGATGAGGGTAGTATAATCCATATATGGTGGTCTTGTCCTAAAATTATTAAACTTTGGAGAGCTATCTTTGACCTTTTTTAATAACCTGTTTGGTACTACATTGTGATACACCTCAAGCAGCACACGTCTCTGTGTTTCCTACCTGACTTTCATCCATCAGAAAAAGTTTATTAAGATTATTTTTAGCAGCAACAAGACAAATCATCCCTAGACACTGGAGGTCACCTATCCCTCAAATCTGTGGACTTTTTAATTCATATGGAGGACATGATGGTTTTGGATTACTGGCTGCGGTTACAATCCTATGAATATGAACCTGGCTAGCCTGGACCTCCTTTAGAGGTTCACCTGAGTTTAAAATTTGGATAACTTACCCAACTTGAGTTCAAATAAACTAAAAACAACCCTGGACCTATGAAAAAAATTAAATGGCCACTGCAAAAAGTTTAAACCGTTTTTGTATACGGTTGTAAGTAGTGCTCTGCTCCCAGATCCCAGGAGGTGCCCTTTTAGGTATGGGAGCACTAGTCATTTACCCATTTATCCATACATTTACAATAAAATTATCATCATTAGTGAAATGGCGTAAATATAAAAAAAAAGTTTTTTTCAGCTACATTAACACCTTAGTGACAGAGCCAAATTTTTCAAATCTGACCAATGTCACTTTATGTGGTAATAACTCTGGAACGATTCAACATATCCCAGTGATTTTGAGATTATTTTTTCACGACACATTATACTGTATGATAATGGCAAATTTAAGTCGATATGTTTTGTGTTTATTTATAAAACATATCAGAAATTTGAGAAAAATGTTAAAAAATTAGCAATTTTCTAACTTTGAATGATTATCCCTTTAATCCAGATAGTCATACCACAGCAAAACATTAATAAATATCATTTTCCACATGCCTGCTTTACATCAGCACCGTTTGTAAAATGTTCTTTTGTTAGCATTTTGGGAGGTTTAAAAATGTAGCAGTAAATTTTCATTTTTTGAAGGAAATGTACAAAATTTATTTTTTTAGGGACCTATCCATGTTTGAAGTGACTTTAGGGGTCCCATATATTGGGAAACCCCCAAAAGTAATACCATTTTAAAAACAGCACCCCCTGACATACTGAAAACTGCTGTCAGGTAGTTTATTAACCCTTCGGGTGATTTTCAGTGATTAATACAAAGTGGCATGATAGGAATGACAATGTGTATTTTTACCACCTAAATGCCTCTAACTTCTGAACAGGTTACAACAGCCATCAGACTCTAAAGGTACCTTCACACAACGATTTCGTTAACGATATCGTTGCTTTTTGTGACGTAGCAACGATATCGTTAACGAAATCGTTATGCGTGACAGCGACCAACGATTAGGCCCCTGCTGGGAGATCGTTGGTTGCTGGGAATGATCAGGACCTTTTTTTGGTCGCTGATCACCCGCTGTCATCGCTGAATCGGCGTGTGTGACGCCGATCCAGCGATGTGTTCACTGGTAACCAGGGTAAATATCGGGTTACTAAGCGCAGGGCCGCACTTAGTAACCCGATATTTACCCTGGTTACCATTGTAAAAGTTAAAAAAAAAAACAGTACATACTCACATTCCGATGTCTGTCACGTCCCCCGGCGTCAGCTTCCCGCACTGACTGTCAGCGCCGGCCGTAAAGCAGAGCACAGCAGTGACGTCACCGCTGTGCTCTGCTTTACGGCCGGCTGGCGCTGACAGTCAGTGCAGGGAAGACAGTTTCAATGATGCCGAAGTCTTTCCCCTGATCGTTGGTCGCTGGAGAGAGCTGTCTGTGTGACAGCTCCCCAGCGACCACACAACGACTTACCAACGATCACGGCCAGGTCGTATCGCTGGTCGTGATCGTTGGTAAGTCGTTTAGTGTAACGGTACCTTTAGGCCACTATTAGGCCATGAATTGCCAGGGCAAGCATCAGGACCACAAAATCATGATCTGAGAACACCAATTGGGATAAAGAGGAAGCTCCCACACTCTGTTAACCATTTATAATGATGTAGCCACTATTAACAGCAGCATCTAAAGGGTTAAACAGATTTGGACAGTGCAAACACTGAGCTTGGCTGATGTAGCAAGTTGTCAGCTATAGTGCACAGCCGACAGCTGCTGGATTGTCACTTATGTGGGAATGCTATTTTCTCATATCGCAGGTCAGTTAAAAGACGTATTGGCTGTCATTAAGGGGTTAAAGGAGTCTTTATGTAAACATTGTAGTGATAGTGAACTGCAATCTAGCCATTGAGACTATTTTGTACAGCTGCAATAACTATTGTTATTAAGAACAATACAATCTTTGGCATCAGCTGAAGTAGTTACCTAACATATTTCACAGATGAACCCTGTCATTGTATTATATTGATTTCATTGTAGATTGCTTTGTATTTTAAATTGAAATCTGTTGATAACTTTGCGAGTAGCTGATGTCTTTTAATTATACAATGAAACCTATTGTGCAATGAATGGAGGCTCCGAGAAAGTATACATAAGCCCACTGGTGGGGGTTGGGTAATTTATCACAATTTTCCAACATCATGTAAAAAGCAAAAATTGAAGCAAAAATGCACGATGGCTGCAGAAACCCGCCTAAAGGTCCATTTGCACAGCTCAAAGTGCAGCGTTAAATGACCGCCAACATGTTTGCCGGTCGTTGGTCGATCAACAACATGCTTATGGAGAAAACTCCAATCAGTAATAGATAGTTCAGAGCTCGCATGCTGCCATTGTTCTCGGCATAACACGGCCCATTTTCACAGGACGATGCGCAACTGATGAGCGCTCGTTCACGATAATTGTGCAGAGTAAACACTTTTAGAATGTCTGCAGATATCTAGCTGAATTTCACCCAGGATATCAGCAAAATGATTGCTTTATTACCGGCACACTGTTCAGGAGCCAGATTACGTTTGGGGCTCTTCTTTGCTTTTTGGAACTGAAAATATAGCTAAAGAAGGTCCATTCAAGGACTAAACCCAACATAACATATGATCCTTGCTACTCTGCCATGGTTTGATACAAATTGATATGCAGATAAGATGTACAGCTTCTTTTTGCTGACTCAGCCATCCATATTTTCTGTAAGTGTGTTATTACAGAAGTGTTTTTTTATGCAGTTAGATTAAAGTCTTTTTAACAGATAAAAGGCCATTTATAGGCTTATCGCCACAAAAATAAATTGAACAAGTTCCACTTAACTTTGCCCTTTTCATCCCACCCACACGTCTCACAGAGAAAACACTCATTAGCTTTCTCTTTTTTATGCGACAGAAGATTATTTTTTTCCTTCAAGACATACAAACTGACAAAGTATACTATGCTGCTTACTGAAGACTACCACAACCCCGGCACAGAAAAGTAGGTCCATTGGACCTACATGAGGAGGAAAGCTGATCATACACATCACAAAGCAGTTTTCTATAAAAGCGCCTGTTGATCGAGCAGGTGTGGACTTCTCAAAGGTGATATCGGCATAAATGGCTTATATCTGTAGGGAACAAAGCATTGGCTCTATTGTAATGCCACTACATGACTAACAATTGCAACTGTCCACACATGAAAAAACACCTTCATGCCCTCTTCAAGTAAACATTATTTTTCTTGCATTTAATTATAAAAAATATAAGGTTTTCATAGTGCTTTGTCATTTTTTTAATTGTGTTACATTTTTTTTCTCTGGCATTTGTCCTATACAAAAACTTGATGCAAAAAACATCAGGAAAAAAAAACAGCATTGATTTCCAATTGTTGCAACCTTTTCTGAGCAATAAGGGTAAGTTCAAATGAAAACTTCATGCTGTGGATCTGGCTACAAATCTACATATGTTTCATGCAAAATGTTTTTGAGCCAAACCTAGAAGTGGATCCAGTAGGAAGGAGAAGCAAAGTTTTACAGTGCCAGCAAAGCGTATGAGATTTCAGAAATCTCATGCACACAGCTTGTTTTTTGTCCTCAGTATTTTTTTGCAGAACCTTGTTTTTTTGCAGAATGGAGCATGTCGCTTTTTTTTCAGCGTATTTCACTAATTGAAAGCAATGGGTGGTGCAAAAATGCTGAAAAAACGCAGGCATTAGTCTTTTCTGTGTTTTTTGTGCCAAAACCTGATGAAGTAGAATCACATTTTTGTATGCACTAAATCTTATCAGCATGCACAAGAGACAAATGTATCATGACAAAAAACGCAACAAAAACCTGTTTTTTTGCGGCAAGTTTCTTACTGCGAATAGTGTAGGTTTTGCCTTAGGAAAAAAACACAGCAAAAACGCAACGTGTGGACATAGCCTCAGGCTATATTCCCACATCCATGTGAGTGTTACCATGAGAGAGAAAGGGACGAATGTTTGTCAGGAGTCATCTTAGTTGCACCAGCTTTATGCTCAACCCCCTTTTCTATTGTAGCAGTTAGACAGCTGAACTCATTTTATACATTGTCTCTTAAAGGGGTTGTCCAGTCAAAACTGATAAATATGCAGTCACTCTGTGTGACTGCAGACTTATGAATCCCCCCAGCGCACACATTGTGCGCTGCGTGGATTTGCCAGTTTCAGACTGGGGAACAGTGGGTATGTATGAGTTATACATACTCAAGGCCAGTAGATTTAGCCTCGCTCCATACACTTTTATTGAGCCGAGGCTGCGCCCAGTAGAGTTATGGGGCCATCTAGTAGGCGTGGCCTCTCTCCATACAAGTGTATGGAGCGAGGCTGCACCCACTGGCCTGGAGTATGTATAACTCATACATATCCTCAGGTCCCGGGTCTAAAACGGGTGAATCTTCCCCAGCACATGGTGCATGCACTGGGGGGATTCATAAGTCTGCAGTCACACAGAGTTTTATAATTTATCGGTTAAATATGGATGAAGCTCAAATGGAACTCTGAAGTATAAAGCCTGTCTTTCCTAGATTCATCCATGTCCCATGGATCTCCATAGACTTTAATGGCCGAGACTAATCTTCAAATCAAATAAAAATAGGACAGGCTTTGAGGCTCACAGACCGGAGGCAAGGGCCCATTTGTATCAGATTTGTAAATGGATCAATGAAAATCTATTCATCCTTCGGCCTCACTCAATGGTCTTCTACAGCCACCCACAAAGATGGCTACACACTGGACCTCATCTTCACCCGCTTCTGCTCCCTATCTAACCTCTCTACCTCACCTCTTCCCCTCTCTGACCACAACCTTCTCACATTCTCTTCCCTCTCCACTCCATGTCTACAATCCCCACCCCACAAACTTTCACACCGTTGCAGAAATCTTAAACACCTTGACCTACACTCATTCTCTGAATCCCTCCTCCCTCTCACAGATATAAGTTCCTTACACAATGCGGATGCTGCTGCTGCTCTATATAACACCACAATAGCTGTAGCTTTGGAATCTGCTGCCCCACTTACACATACCAAAGCTCGCAAAATCAACAGACAGCCCTGGCACACCAGCCTGACCAAAGAACTGAGGCGAGCTTCCAGGGCTGCTGAGCGCAGATGGAAAAGATCCCACTCCAACGAGCACTTCATCGCACTACTTTCAAGACCACACTCGCCAAGGCTAAACAAACCTACTTCTCATCTCTCATATCCTCCCTGTCTCACAACTCTAAACACTTATTCAACACCTTCAACTCTCTCCTCCGTCCCCCAGCACTTCCTCCCTCCCCACTCATCTCAGCTGAAGACTTTGCCTCATTTTTCAAGCAGAAGATTGATAACATCAGAAACAGTTTTGGTCAACAACCCCCAGAACCCTGTCTCCCGACTTCCCAGCCCTCCACCTCCAAAACAAACTTCTCCACCATTACAGAAGAGCGACTCTCCACTCTACTCTCAAGATCACATCTCACCACCTGTGCACTTGACCCGATCCCATCCCACTTCATCCCAAACCTCACCAGTCTTCATCCCAACCCTAACCCATCTCTTCAACCTATCACTAACAACTGGTGTTTTCCCCTCAAGCTTTAAACATGCCTCAATCACACCTACCCTCAAAAAGCCCTCTCTTGACCCATCATCTGTATCTAGCTATCGCCCTATATCACTTCTCCCCTATGCCTCCAAGCTACTAGAACAACACGTCTACCTTGAACTGTCCTCCCATCTCTCTTCTTGCTCCCTCTTCGACCGCTTACAATCTGGCTTCCGGTCACTACTCCACTGAAACTGCCCTAACTAAGGTCACCAATGACCTCTTAACCGCCAAGAGCAAGCGACACAACTCTGTCCTCTTCCTCCTGGACCTGTCGGCTGCCTTTGACACAGTGGACGATTCCCTATTATTACAGACCCTCTCATCCCTTGGCATCACGGACTTGGCTCTATCCTGGATCTCATCATACCTAACAGACCGGACATTCAGCGTCTCCCACTGACACACCACCTCCTCACCTCGCCCCCTATCTGTCGGAGTCCGACAAGGTTCAGTCCTAGGGCCCCTGCTCTTCTCCATTTACACCTTTGGCCTGCGACAGCTCATAAAATCTCATGGCTTTCATTATCATCTCTATGCTGATGACACACAGATATCACCTCCCTACTAACCAGAATCCCTCAATGTCTGTCAACTATTTCATCCTTCTTCTCCGCTAGATTTCTGAAACTTGACATGGACAAAACAGAATTCATCATCTTTCCCCCATCTCACGTGACCTCTCCAACGAACCTATCCATTACAGTAAATGGCTGCCCACTCTCCCCAGTCCCACAAGCTCGCTGACTCGGGGTAATCCTTGACGCTGATCTCTCCTTCAAACCACATATCCAAGCCCTTTCCACTTCCTGCCGATTTCAACTCAAAAATATTTCACGAATCCGTTCATTCCTCAACCAAGAATCTGCAAAAACCCTAGTCCATGCCTTCATCATCTCTCGCCTTGACTACTGCAACCTCCTGCTCTGTGGTCTCCCCTCTAAAACTCTCGCACCCCTCCAATCTATTCTAAACTCTGCTGCCCGACTAATCCACCTGTCCCCCCGCTATTCCCCAGCTTCCCCCCTCTGTCAATCCCTTCACTGGCTTCCCATTGCCCAGAGACTCCAGTACAAAACCCTAACCATGACGTACAAAGCCATCCACAACCTGTCTCCTCCATACATCTGTGACCTCGTCTCCTGGTACTTACCTACATGCAACCTCCGATCCTCACAAGATCTCCTTCTCTACTCCCCTCTTATCTCCTCTTCCCACAATCGTATACAAGACTTCTCTCACGTATCACCCCTACTTTGGAACCCTCTACCACAACACATCAGACTCTCGCCTACCATCGAAACCTTCAATAAGAGCCTGAAGACCCACCTCTTCCGACAAGCCTATAACCTGCAGTAATCACCGATCGACCAAACTGCTGCATGACCAGCTCTACCCTCGCCTACTGTATTCTCACCCATCCCTTGTAGATTGTGAGTCTTCGCGGGCAGGGTCCTCTCTCCTCCTGTACTAGTTATGACTTGTATTGTTTAAGATTATTGTACTTGTTTTTATTATGTATACCCCTCCTCACATGTAAAGCGCCATGGAATAAATGGCGCTATAACAATAAATAATAATAATCTATGGGTCAGTGTGCTGACAGCACTAGGACGCTTCACACGTTCATGTGAATGTAGCTTTAAGAAAGATAAAGACCATATGATAGGTAAGGAAAAGTATACATAGGTGATTACTATAGCTTACCTGTGCTAAGTAGAAGCAAAACTTTCATGATTGTATATTCCTCAAAGTTTAGCTGCAAACGATTAAACTCCAGACTTATCTGCTGCATACTTTGGCACAGCTCATACATGGCAGACTGGCGCATCCTATCTCTGCAAGAGAATAAAAAATATATATAATGAGGCATATATGTAAATAGTTCTGTGCAGTCATTAAATCGTAATCAATTACCTAAGATAAAAATGTTATATTAACTTAGAGAAAAACCCGGCCAAGCAAAAATAAGGACACCATGCTTTAAATATGTACTGATAAGGCATAACCTCAGCTAATCTGGTAAGAGATAGTCCTAATATGAAACCTTACAAAGCCGTGCAAATTAAAATTAAATTATTTTCCAGACGGAGATGAGAGAGGGCCTAGGAGCTGTGAAATGTGGAGTTGTAGATATTGCAAGAGATATTGAAAGATTTCCAGGAATTTCTTTTCATTTTTCTTAATGTATTATTAAATGCTGAAATCCAACCAACATGGCGTCTTAGTAGCCTCATATATGCTTGATTTTGGGGGGAATTTTAATTGAGAATTTTACTGCATATGACAGTGCTTCTACGGTATATTTCAGCTTTGTATCCTTTCTGCACAGATGTCAAATTCTTGCAGAGAAAAACTCTAGTCATAAAATCCATATTGACCTCTAAAGGGATCAATGAATGAACTTGTTTGGTTTTTGCAGCAGCAGAGGGCAGAGCGCTTCAGCTACTTGACAGTAATAGATATCACCACAAACCACACAATTACTTTATTTAAATAAACGAATAGATATGGCAGAAAATGACTTTCCCATACAGGAGATAGCGGTGTTACTTCGTATTGCCCTGCAGATACATTGTCTGTATGTGTTTACTACAAGATGTATGTAGCGCCCATGGAAAGACATTAGTGTGCTCACTGAAGATACAATGAAGATTAACATTCATGCATGTATTATAGCAGAGTTTTCATACATCAAAACAACCTGAAAAAAAATCTCCTAAATATCCTATACATACAGTATTACAGCTATATTTAGGACTTGCCAATACTGGACTTTGTACAGTACATATACATATTGAGCTATATTGCTCTATCACCAATAAAAGATTTCATATCTGTCTTCACAATGGTCATAGACCCATCAATAACACAACTGATAATGAGCAGTGAGACAGGTAATTGGTACGTCTAGAATACAAAATCGCCTGCTTACAAGAATGGAAGTCTTTATCAAATAATCACTAGACCCGCCTAAAAATTGACAAAATTATTCCTGAACTAAAAGTGGTTTTCCCACAAAGTATGTTTTAATCACTAGATATTGGAATAATAATAAGTTCCACAATTGGATGTGTCTAAAAATAATGTTCCTGAGATAATTTTATAAATGTTTCCCTACTTTGTACTGTGTAATGGCTGTGTCTGACCGTATAGGGACATGGTTTAACCATACCACATCTCCTGGACAGCATGGTTGTGGAGTCGGTAAGACAAATCTCCCAACAAATCTCATACACTTTATGCAGTTAATAGCCCTCTGTGTCTGTACTGCTACATACTTAGGCAGTTAACTTGTTCATGCAGCTTTACATGAACACCTGAGCCTTACACTTTCGCTGGTCCGAATAACTAAAGCAATTTTTACCCTCCACCTCTCGTGTCTCCCCTTTTCCTCATAGTTTGTAAGCTTGCGAGCAGGGCCCTCATTCCTCCTGGTATCTATTTTGAACTGTGATTTCTGTTATGCTGTAATGTCTATTGTCTGTACAAGTCCCCTCTATAATTTGTAAAGTGCTGCGGAATATGTTGGCGCTATATAGATAAAATTATTATTATTTATTATTATTAACTTCGACTCCTCAATTCCGTGACTCCAATTCCACAGCATGGCCTCACTATTGAGCATGTACATAAAGTGCAGCACAGACTCATCTCAACTAAAAGCAGAGCTCAGGAACAGAACAGACATTTATAGGACACTAGATGGTGGCCCGATTCGAACGCATCGGGTATTCTAGAATATGCATGTCCACGTAGTATATTGCCCAGCCACGTAGTATATTGCCCAGCGACGTAGTATATTGCCCAGCCACGTAGTATATTGCCCAGCTACGTAGTATATTGCCCACTTACGTAGTATATTGCCCAGCTACGTAGTATATTGCCCAGTTACGTAGTATATTGCCCAGCTACGTAGTATATTGCCCAGTTACGTAGTATATTGCCCAGCTACGTAGTATATTGCCCAGTTACGTAGTATATTGCCCAGTCACGTAGTATATTGCCCAGCTACGTAGTATATTGCCCACTTACGTAGTATATTGCCCAGCTACGTAGTATATTGCCCAGTTACGTAGTATATTGCCCAGCTACGTAGTATATTGCCCAGTTACGTAGTATATTGCCCAGCTACGTAGTATATTGCCCAGCCACGTAGTATATTGCCCAGTGACGTAGTATATTGCCCAGTGATGTAGTATGCAAAGAGCCACGTAGTATATTGCACAGTGAAGTAGTATACAACACAGAGCCACGTAGTATATTGGCCAGTCACGTAGTATATTGCCCAGCTGCGTAGTATATTGCCCATATTGTCACAGGTGAAAAAATAAAAAATAAATATATACTCACCTTTCCGAGGGAGCCCTTGTAGTCCACGGCAGCTTGCGGTCCCAGGGTTGGTATTAGCGCAGGACCTGTGATGACGTCGCGGTCACATGACCGTGACGTCATGGCAGGTCCTTCTGCCACCGGATCCTGCAACGGAAGATGGCAGCCGGCGCGAGCTGCTACGGAGGGTGAGTATAGCAGGTGTTTTTTTTTTTTTTTCATTATTTTTAACATTACATTTTTTAATATTGATGCCGCATAGGCAGCGTCAATAGTAAAAAGTTGGGGACACACATGGTCAATAGCGGCGGTAACGGAGTGCGTTACCCGCGGCATAAAGCGGTCCTTTACCGCCAGCATTAACCCTGTGTTAGCGGTGACCGGAGGGGAGTATGCGGGCGACAGGCACTGACTGCGGGGAGTAAGGAGCGGCCATTTTCTTCCGGACTGTGCCCGCCGCTGATTGGTCGCGGCAGCCATGACAGGCAGCTGGCGAGACCAATCAGCGAATGAATAACCGTGACAGAAGGACAGACAGACGGAAGTGACCCTTAGACAATTATATAGTAGATTTTATAACGTTCCCAAATTCTTATGAAAACGTTTGCAGTACCATCCTGCATTGTACAACTGTACCCAATTTATTATATATTTTAAGAGTCGTTTTATACCAACTCTGATTCCATCAAAATGGACACCAACTCCGACTCCACAGTCCTGCTGGGCAGGGGAGCTGTAGTAAGATCAAACCATGTCAAACATTGTTGAAACATTTTTAATTTTAAGAATTTTATAATCCTTGCAGTTTTTGTTCTGACAAAGGAGGCTTAGACGAGTTAAAACATCCTATCGTGTAGAGTTTATTCTCAGAAGATACCATATTATAAGATACTGGATAATAGAAAGCAACATTTCAAGTATAAAGCTGGAGCCAAATCAGAGTCACTTGAAGGCTCACTACTACACCTTAAGATACATTCCCATGAATATATTTTCGGTTCATATACTCTCTGAGCGTGCAATTGACCGCACATGGATATGAACGGAACCCATGTTCGTTCTAGTTATAGGTCCTATGTCCGTAACTTCCAGACGTGAAGGGACCACAAAGTTAAGAGCTCATCCTAACTTACCATAACCTAACGCAAAGAATATTCACAAAACCCTCCCATTGAGAAATGCAATAGGCCATTTTCTTTGTGGGGTTTTATATGTTTATGTGGGTGCTGCATTGCAAATTTCAAACAAAAACAATTTATTGTGGCAAAAAAAAGTACAAAATGACATAGATATATAAGTATGTCGGTTTAAGGTAAATGTTCTTGTGGTCTACTTTTTTTTTTTTTTAAACCTTTGCATAAAGCCCCCATAACTTTATTTGTAACCAATAGTGCTGGTACAATGTAGAAACCTAGGGATCATTTTCGACAGTTCGTAAAGTCTAGGTTCTGAAATTATGGTGACATTGCAGTGGACCTCTATCTTTTGGCCTATACACGGGTCATGGCTGATTTTTATCATATAAAAAAGTCAAAAACAAGAAAAAACTTGGCACTAGCTTATCTCGCATTATGTATTGTGGCCCAGTTGTCAGGCGTTGTCTGCAAATGTTTGTGGTGGCTTTATCTGCTAAAAGGTGATCAGTCAAGTAACCATTAGAAGAGTCCAAAAAAGAGCTTTACTGGCATTCATCAAATGCAATGAAAAAAATTAGAAAAGCAAAGCTAATAGACATAGGAAGTATTAGCAAAATATTTTACAGTCGACAACTGTTTTGCACCTGCTGGGACTTTTTATATGCCTAGATCTTTTTTTTTTAATGGATTTTATTATTTCCCTTGAATATGTCAAAAAATCCCTAAACATTTACCAAAGTAATATAATAGAAAAATTCAGACGTAAAGTAAAAAAAAAAATAATTAGTATTGCTGTAAATACAAATTGCATACAAAATAATAAGAATGTAAGCAGCAGGTAATCAAAGTGGCGAGTGGTGAATGCATGATTCATCCCTCAAATGGTTTTCTTTGTGGGATTTCTATTCTGAAGCTATGAAATAAGAGCTATGGAATAACCATAGATAAGACATCACAAGCAACAGCTTAATCCACTATGTTGAAAATATTTCCTTAGTGCGATTATTACTTTGGACTCGGTCCTTGATTAATTCTTTTAGTGGGTCAGTTCCCTCTTTATGCATCATTTCCTCTGAGATAGTCAGCAGATGCCAGTGTTGTTTGCAAACAATGACATAATCTGCATGTTCTTGCTTTAAGATGCTACTTTACTTCCACAGGAGAATATGGTGTCTCACAGGGAACTCACAAAGCTTTCTAACACAGATCTGTATGGGCTCTGTACACATGACTTTACATGCACAGGGCCAAATGTTTCACCTGATCTCGTCCTCTACTAAAAAACACTATTAACAGAGATTACTAATACCAGAGACTAGGGTTGAGCGAAACGGGTCGGCCAGATTCAGAAGTCGCCGACTTTTGGCAAAGTCGGGTTTCATGAAACCCGACCCGACCCCTGTGTGGGGTCGGCCATGAGGTCGGCAATCTTCTGATCTGGAATCGGACCTCCGATACCGAGTTCCGATATGTTTAAGATATCGGGAATCGGTATCGGAATTCATATTTAAGTGTAAAATAAAGAATAAAAATAAAAAAATATTGATATACTCACCCTCGGACGCGCCCTGGTTCTCACCGGCAGCCTTCCTTCCTAAGAATGAGCGCCTGAAGGGCCTTCGATGACATCGCGGCTTGTGATTGGTCGCGTGAGCGGTCACATGGGCGTCACGCGACCAATCACAAGCTGCGACGTCATCTAAGGTCCTTCAGGCGCTAATTCTTAGGAAGGAAGCGTCCGAGGGCGCGTCCGAGGGTGAGTATATTCCTAATAGGTATATACTCACCCTCGGACGCGCCCTGGTTCTAACCCGCAGCCTTCCTTCCTAAGAATCAGCGCCTGAAGGACCTTCGATGACGTCGCGGCTTGTGATTGGTCGCGTGACGCCCATGTGACCGCTCACGCGACCAATCACAAGCCGCGACGTCATCGAAGGTCCTTCAGGCGCTCATTCTTAGGAAGGAAGGCTGCCGGTGAGAACCAGGGTGCGTCCGAGGGTAAGTATATCAATATTTTTTATTTTGATTCTTTATTTTACACTTAAATATGGATCCCAGGGCCTGAAGGAGAGTTTCCTCTCCTTCAGACCCTGGGAACCATTAGAAACCCAATGCACTGCATTGGGTTTCGTGTTTCGGCCGACCCCGACTTTTCTATAGGATCGGCCGATTTCACTCGACCCAACTTTTGAAAAAGTCAGGTTTCGTGAAACCCGACCCGATATCCTATAAAAAGAAAAGTCGCTCAACCCTACCAGAGACCAATTACTATCTCTGTCTTTGAAGCATGGAGCAGAAGTGCTGAAGGTACAAATCAATTGGCATCACCCTTCTTTTTGCATGTTAGAAATATAAGGCAAGATTCAACAGAAGTAGAATATAGCCCATCTGCAAGTTCTGTCATCTGGTGCTCCTTTCCATTAGCAATGAATGCCCTGTCTGCTATGTCACATTAAAATGACCACAGGACAGTCAAGTGATTAGGGAAAATTAAAAGCAAGTGACCTGTAAAAGGGAGTCTCAGCAGTTTTACTGCAGTACTGCTGACAGAGCTTGGCTGGTGACCTGGACTGTAAGTTCACCATACCTTTGTGGATGGTATTATTATTACCATCACTTTGAAAGAGAAGTTTAATAATACATACACCGTTCCCTTAAGAGCTCTGATGCGTTGATCTTTCTGCAGTATGTACTTCACAACATCTTCCCTCCGCTCTTAAGTGACAGCTGTAGCAGTTTCTTGGTTGGATGATACAGCTGTCACTCTAAACAGAGAGCCGAGGTTGTGATAAGAACCAAAACATTTCAGTATTGGGGTTAACAAAAAGTGAACCAGATATATAACATATATAAAGATTTTATATATGAGTTATCCTTAGGTTATGTCATCATTATACGAACGGTGGAGGTCTGGGCATTGGGACCCCAACAATCAGATACTATCATCTCGGACGAATGTAAACAGTGGCACAACAGAGCTCTGTACATTGTTTAGTGGCTGCTGGGGAGTCTACAGATCAGCTTCTAGTCTATTCACCAGTAGCTGATCTGCAGCGCCTGGTAGCGGCCACTAATCAATGTACAGAGCTGTAGTGGTTTTCACAATCTATTACCGTACATTCAGAAATTTACGCATCTAGGAAATCTATGTAAAAGTAGTGGACAACCCCTTGAAGCGCTAAATACATCAGAATGCATACTACTATTCATCAACTTTCACTACAAAATAAAATGCAAATGTAATACCTTAATTCACAATAGGATAAAAGCCATATGAATGTCAGATAACTAAATGGGTTGCCCATCTCTGAAATTTTTTGCCTTAGGAATGGATGTTGTGGAAAGGGTTATCCAGGACTATTTTGTTTCCTATGGGACTAAGCACTTCTTGGTAGCTAGTCGCTAACTACCTGCCTGTTCTGCCCTCCCATTATTTGCCCCGACCCTCCTGTGATGTCACATCCACAGAACAGTTCTTACTCTTTCACTCTGCTCTGTCAACTGGGCGTTACTTCCAACGACATGTTAAGTTACAAACAGCTCCCCAATGCTGCCTTACTGCAGGGGGCCAGTTGTCAATCAACATGACTTCAGCAGTGATGCCTGTCAACAGATCAGAGAGGAAGATAAGGAATTGCTTGGTCACAAGTGATGCCACAAGAACCATTGGAATCAGCGCCAGGATTGGTCCGTGACTACTCTGACCTGGGAGAGTTTGTCACAGGGCAAAACAGGCAGAGAGTTAGCAACTAACTGCCAATAAGTGCTTAGTCCCATAGGAAAGAAAGAGGATCCTGGATGAAGCCTTTAAAATTGCAAAATAGAGGTATACGCACCTTTTGTGACTCTGGCAGATGCAGTCCAGGCCACCACCGGTCTCCAGAAACAAAATCAGCACAATCCAGATGTCAACAGGACCTCTAAACCCTGTGATTTAGATGCAGCAGTCAAGTACGTCATTTGAGAAAGAAATCTTGAGGCAGTCTTACAATCACAGGCTTCAGCGGTCCTGTTGAGATCTGGACAGTGCTGGCATCGCTTCCAGGCCTGGATCCATGTTGGTGATGGTAGGATAGTAGGTCTCAGGTTGTTGTATTAAAAAAAATCCATGTCTAAGAGAAAAATGTACAGCATCGGACAACTCCTTTAATTAAGTAAACATACCATTCAACAATATTAGCACTAAACAGGTAAGCACACACGATGTTCACATCACTAACTGTACAGCTTGTTATGTGAATTTATCCTGCTTACCGTTACTATAGAAATCAGAATACCAAGAAGAATTACAGGCTTTATAACTAAAAGGTCATTAAGAGGTAGCTGCAGTCTTACAGAACATTATGCAATGCTAATCCCAAATTTCTGAGGCTGCAAACAAATTATCATGTGAAAACACAGGCAAGTAAACGGTGAATATCATATTTACTGCGGCTGAATGTCAGTCTCAAAGGTGACCAGAGCTTGCATGGTTTGCTCTTTATTAGTCAGGCCTAATCATGTTTACTTGTTGTTATTGTTGGGTATTTTATGGTGGCCTTTATAGACTTGGCACTTTAACTTTAGGATGAAGAATGATAAAAAAATAACAAAATAGACATTAAACAGTCCACCTACCACAATACATATGAAGAACAATATGAAAAGGCAAAACTTACAGTCTATCCCTAAACCTTCAGCAACGTAAGGTCTGTATCCATATGGCAACACTTCCAGTCAATACCGGTCCTTGTTCAACATTATCATAGGGACTAGTTTAAATCCAGATCATCTACCACGTCACAATGAAGGCAAGTACATTAAGTGCCACCATTCATGTCAAAAGGTCTACACCAACATTCATGCTTACTTGGATCCACAGGATTAACAAGGCAGTGTGATACAGACAAGTAGAGTGATATTACGGACGCTTTCTGCTTGTAAATAAACCATCAACAAATCAAGTTTGAAAAATAAATCAAGGACACCTAGGGACTGGCATACAGATGCTCTCATGGAATTAAAATAGCCCTTATTTTTTTATCGGGCCGATACATGGCTTTCCATCTAGGATGGCCATTTTTATGTTTTACAGATATACATATGAAGCACACAGATGGCCAGCCTAGATGGAAAGATGTAATATATATGTATCGGATATGTGGGTTTTGTTGTAATATTGTTTTCTTGCTTGCTGTTTCATAAATATCATTCATTTAAAACAAGACAGTCATAAGAAAGAATATGAAAGCCTTGCACCAGGTAAGAACACGCACAGATTGAATTAATTATTTCTTACATCTGTTTGCAGTAAAAATATCAGAATATATCCCACACTGCAATAAGGTAAATTCTTTCAAGTCTTACAATACCACTGCACAGCTCATATAGACTTCCCATTTGTACATGCGTAGAGAAAGGAAAAATAAATATTTCTATGTATAGAAAGGACGGTTCAACCAAGTTCATCTCTTTAATAATTACACAATGTTTTATTTCCGCTGACTCTCCACAGACCCAGTGACTCAATCTGGTGCACTCAATTGCTTTGAATATTAGGAAGTTATTTTAGGACGCAAAACCCACATTCAGCCAAAGTGTGAACATATATCCATATGTCTATGCTGATTATTCCATGTGTGATCTATAGTATTAGAGACACTCAATAATTCCAGGAAAACAGTGCAAAATTAAAGCTGGGGGGGCAGATTCTTTCTCTCTTTTTTTCCACATATAAAAGAACAATAAAAGCATAGATTAATATAAAGTATAAAGATGACCGCTAGTTTACAGTACATATAACAAACCTGGGATGGGATGCAGTTATTTAAATAAATAAAAAACAACTTTAAACTCTATGGCTGAACATATCAGGACATAATGGAGAAAAAAAAAACATCTCTGTCCTTGGAAATTAGGCACTGTGAAATAATTTAACAAAAAAACTATGCCAAAATGCAGAAACAGTCTGTGAAAAATTAAATACACCCCATTAATCAATAGCCCGTAGAAGCACCATTAGCATCAACTACTAGAAGAAATAATTTTCAGTATGACTATCAGTCATAAGGGAATTTTGGTTAACTCTTCTTGATGCCCCCTTCACACGTCGTGATTAGGGTTGAGCGACTTTTACTTTTTTAGGGTCGAGTCGGGTTTCGCGAAACCCGACTATCTCAAAAGTCGAGTCGAGTGAAATCGGCCGATTATGGCGAAAAGCAGCATAGTTAGCGCTGTTCCCAGATGCTGAATGCAGTTCTCATCATTGTCATCCGGTCTCCCTGTGATCATCGAGACCATGCTGCGTTGATGAGTCTTGCAGTCAGCACCGCCATTTGTGTATGGCGCGTATAAAATAAATAATAAAAAACCTGGTGTGGGGTCCCCTATAATTCTCTTGACTAGCTGAGGGAAAGCTGACAGCTGAGGGCTGGTATTAATATTCTGGGAAAGGGGCAAACAGCCACTAAGCTTCCCAGGCTATTAAGATCAGCTCACAGTTGTTTGCTTAGCATTTACTAGTTATTAAAGAGGGAACCCCCCAAAAAATAACGTGGGTTCCCCCCTATATTTACAAGTCAGCAAAGGCTAAACAGACAGTTGTGGGCTGATATTATTAGGCTGGGATAAGGCCATGGATATTGGCCCCCTCCCAGACTAAGAACATCAGCCGACCCAGATACGCCATTGGTGCTGATAGTTTCATCTGTCCAGTAGATACTGTTCCAAAAGTCTTGTGGTTTGTTCAGATGCAACAGTGCTAACGTTAGCAATGTTTTTTTTTTTTTTTTTTTTAAAGGCTTTCTCATGCCAACCTTGCAAACAAGTCAAACTTGTTTAGTCTAATTTTCAAGTTTCTTTTTAATTTTACTGTCTTGAAGTTGAACATTTAGCATGCTAATTGAGATCTATAGAGTCTGAGCCATGGCTCTTTTTTCTTTTCCAATTTCTCAGAGTATTGGACGGTATGACAGTGGGTTAAATTTGCTGAGACGTCCACTCCTGGGAAAGCTTTCAACGGTTTGGAATTTTTTCCACTTGTGAAGAATCCTTCTCATAGTAGAATACTGGACTCCAAATTGTTTGGAAATTGCCTTGTAATACTTCCCAGACTGATGGGCAGCAACAAATGCCTCTATAAAATCACTGACGACTTTCCTTTCTAATATTGTGTTAACACATGCCTCAATGGTCCAGAAAAGCTCACGGCCACAATGTCTATTTTTACAGAGGTGGGCACACTTGATGAGGAATTAATCAAGGACATTTGATTAGTAGCACCTGGCTATCACTTACCTTTTTAAGTCCTATGGAAGCAGTAGGGGTGTATTTAATTTTTCACACACCATTTCTGCATTTTGGCCTAGCTCTTGGTACATACCGTAAATACAGACAGTGTAATGTGTCGCGCTGCTCAGCTGATGTTGTGTTTACCTAATTTTAAGACAATTTAAGGACCAGATTTTTACATATTAAGGCTGCCGTCACACTAGCAGTATTTGGTCAGTATTTTACATCAGTATTTGTAAGCCAAAACCAGGAGTGGAACAAATAGAGGAAACATATAATAAAAACATATGCACCTCTTCTGTATTTATCACCTACTCCTGGTTTTGGCTGAGAAATACTGATGTAAAATACTGACCAAATACTGCTAGAGTGACAGCAGCCTAAGTCATGACACGTAAAACCATAGAACTCAAGAGTACCGTATGTATTTCGTTTTTTCATGACTACATATAACCGTTTCATATTGTCCAACACCTCTTCATGCA
Source organism: Ranitomeya imitator (assembly GCF_032444005.1). Lineage (NCBI taxonomy): Eukaryota > Metazoa > Chordata > Amphibia > Anura > Dendrobatidae > Ranitomeya > Ranitomeya imitator. Next base: position 1,034,170,533 of record NC_091282.1, read on the forward strand.
CAAGACCTATTTCATAAAGTCATTGCATAGTGAGTAGATATGTAGATAACCTGACAAATACACACAATTGGTTCTATGGTTAGTTCATGTGGATTGTAATCACGTTGTTTATGGGCATACAGACTGATACTTAATTTTACTTAGTACAAGTGATCCGCTCACCCTACAGCAGGGGTGTCAAACTGCATTCCTCGAGGGCTACAAACAGGTCATGTTTTCAGGATTTCCTTGTACTGCACAGGTGATAATTTAATCCCCAACTCATTATTTGTGTAGGTGATTAAATTAAAGGGGCTACCAGGTACACATAAAATTGGCCATTTTTATGCGCTAAACGCTCTCATTTTTCATATTTCTAGTGCAGTAATGCAGTTCAAATTTCGTGTTTCAAGTTTGCATGTTTCAGCGCTGCAGTGTGCTGCCTTATTTACTTAACTATATACGAGTTGGCGACTCTAGGTTCAGCACCTGTTCACACTTAGTCTACGTTTGGATGTGCCGGTCAGGTTTTTGAAAGGTGATTAAATTATCACCTGTGCAGTACAAGGAAATCCTGAAAACATGACCTGCTTGCAGCCCTCAAGGAATGCAGTGTTACACCCTTGCCCTACAGGTTATTTACTGTAGATATTATGGGCACCTTGTAGACCGTACTAATAGGTATCTAACATGATAACCTTGCTACAATAATTTTTCATATGAATATGCATTCTATAAGTGACATGTCAGTGCAGTAACAATTGTAGACTAGAAGGCTCCGTTATAAAATGTAAGAAACTGGGTGCTAATGGACAATAGGGAAATCAAAAGAGGAACAAACATGAAGAATTAGGGAAGTAGTTGAACCAATACAGAGACTGTATGCAGTCATATAGAGTAATCATGGCGTATGAGACTGTTAGGATATATTTATTCTATGACAAAGGCTCCTTGGGAATGTTTTTGTAGAATGTGCGAGGTGCAGCCTTCATAATTATTAACAAGGAGGTTCTGCGTCAGTGTTGGGAATTGTGCACCACATTTCAAAATCGGGTGTGTGTTTTTCTTCATGATATATTTAATTGCTGTAATTATCTATCCATTCTTATCTATCATTTTCCTCATATCTGTTTTTCAGTCCATCTGTTTATTTACAAATGTTTCCTTTCATAATTTACCACTAGATCTATGTCAAGGGGGTGCCTTTAGGTAGGTCGTCCACTGGTCATCTATCACCTATAGGTCTCCATAAAACAATCTATATGTTTAATGCCCATCTGTCCATATTTATCCATCTCTCCATATTTATCTATCCATCTCTCCATTCACCCATCCATTGTACTGCTGACACACCACAATGTATTTAAATTCTTTGCAGTCTTAGGCAATAGGATTTTCACAGCTCTTGTAACTGAATAGGACTTAATACATACAAGTTAACTTGTGGGAAAACCAATTTCAATCACGAGAGACTGTCTCCCCCCCTTTCTTACATGTTAAATATTTGTACTAAAGAGCATCCCACTCAAGGGAATGAGAAATGAAAATAGTGAATAAGCAATAAATCGTCTATGCTACATGGATAAATGGAAAAATAAAAATCTGCACTGAAGAAATAGCTCAGCTCGGCAAGATTACTTTATGCAGAAAAGAGCAAAATTAACTTGAATATATTGGTTTAAAAAGATAAATGCCTATCCACTCTTCTTAGGATTCGGCAGAAATGAAAAGTAATGTTCTTTCAGGACACATTTTCTGACTTTATGTTTTGGTGGTAAAAAGCATCACAGAAACAAAGCACTCTGCGAAATCAGATGAGTGTAATAGTGTCATTTACATGAAAACAAATAATGTATTATCTTTCATCCTGGAAGTTGAATGAAGACAATTGTTGCATAAAGCTTATTGTTAACCTACTGTTAAAATGTATTTTTTTATTTTTATATCACTAACTATAGTAAAAAAAAAAATCTAAAATCTTTACTAGACTCAAACGCCTTGCTTTGTTTTTTTTTTCTCCAGACTTACTGACTACTAGAGAAGTATTTTCTGGGCATGCTCTGATCTGTGCAAATATTGTCATGAAGGAGGTAGGAGGAGAAGGTGAGCTGTGAGCAGCATTAACATCACGTACTGTTAATTAAGGATCCTGTGTTATCTACCATATACAGAGGAATTATCATTATCTGCCTTTATAATCTTGTCTGTGACTATAATGAGGCTGCTGGTTGTCATATCACAGACAAAATGTGAGAGCTGAATGCAGTTGCTCCTGATACAGAAGAAATGTAGTATTACATGCAGCCATACATTAATAGTTATTTATTCTGGCTCTGCTGGCTGACCTTAGAGAGCAGTCACCCTAACGATTCTTCACCACCAGATGTCTCTCCTGACGCCCCCATACACATCAACGGTTGATTTGGCCAAGCTTTCATGGCTTCTCAATGAAGAGAAAGGAGAAGCCACAGCCAGACAGAATATTAGAAACTAGAAAATTAGGATTTAATATGTGAAATCATATTTTAATGTGATGTTTGGAATCCGTCTATTTCTTAGGGGTTGTCCTCCTTGTTTTACAAAAGACGGATCTAGACACACAGTCCGTGACCAATCTTTTAGGTCTGATTTAAAGATGACTTGATACATTTCTATTTGTGGCAGGATATGATTAATTCAGCTAGTATTACTATGTTTAATTGTCACTTAATATATGGGAAATTATGGTATACTTATTGCATGATAGTCACCCTGGGAATTACATAGCTTTATGTCCTGTGAAGGGGGTCATCATGTCAGTCCACACAAGATTCGAGGTGATTTAATTGCGTGGAATGTACCACTGAAGGTTTTCATGGGGGTAGTGGGGAGGGACAGAAACTCATATCAAAGATAATGATGATGACTGCAAAGTACCCGCCACACAATAATAATGTAACAGATCACAGTCCAGCCTTGCTGACTGTCTACTTAAAATCTATTAGTTTATTTAGGAGAACATAGAGATGGTACTAGCTCTATCTAGTTAAGTAATGCTGTACTGATGTATAAGGGAATTTTTAGGAGAACATAATGAAAAAAAATGCAGGATGAAAGCTAGCAATCAAAGTGGAAGCTGAAAGGATTAAAACAAGAGGCTGAGCTACATGGAAATAAGTGCAGTATATAAAGTCTAATTTGTTAAGCATCCATATTTTTTTGCCCTGAAGGAGTCTATGAGGCTTTCAAAGGCAAGACACCTCGCATCATATTTTCATACAATAAATATTAGTTCTATGTCTGTGAATTGAGATATTGATTTGGCTTTTATCCTTGGTCATATTGCACGACTCGTTAAAGGGTTGATTGTGACTTGTAGGATCGCTACTTCCAACAGGTGGCGCTATAGAGTTTAAGTCCTCTTTTTCTCAGAAGAGGCAAATATAGTTCTATGTTAGTGAGTGATTAAGAAAAGTACTACCTCTTAGCTGCCAGCATCCATTGCTCAGCTCTTGATTATCTGATCCGGTTCGACTTTACATGGGTGCAAAGCCAACTGATCAAAAGAGCATCAGTGGATGCCGGGGGTTGAGAGGGGGAACGCCATCTCCCATTCAGTGGCTAAAGACCACTCTTGTGGCTGATGGCATGGGACGTGCAAATAAATTTGCATCAACTGTAATTACACTATATGCCCAATTTAATTCCTTAAAAACGCAATCCAGCTACACAAAATGAAAAATTCTTTAGAAAGTTAAACTCAGACTGTCCAGAGACATATCAAATAACAAAAATTGTGCATGAGGGTAGTCGTGGAAGGAATTTATAATACTTACTCATTAAATATCAGGTCTGGAGCAAAGTATAGATATTGGCTGTTTGCATGTTTATACGATCTCCAGCTCAAGGCAAACGATGACAGGCACATCCAGGAGTACTGAATTAAAGTAATTTGGTCCTCAAGAGGCAGGTTCCTAAATCCTGTAGGAAAGGAATAATCACAAATTGATATAATTAAGGAATATTGAAGTACAAAAACATATAAAGGGGAGTAACTTTGCAGTTATACTGTGTTTGTTACTTATCTAGTAATGATCCTGACTGATCGTTTGTATAAAAGCCAAGGGTTACAATAGTGGGGTCCAACTGGTACCCCACTATTATACTGCAGCCCTTCTCAAGAACCTGTTAGGGTGCACAGGAAATCTGGAGACACCCATGAGACCCTATTTTAATTTATAACTGACTTGGCCATGAAGCTTTTAACTGGTTATCCAGTTCTGAGCTTTATGCAGCCAGCTGCTCAGTGTGAGTACATCAAATATGAGACTTATCTGCCTGGTTAGACTGGGCCTGGTATGTTATCAGCAATTTATTAAGATAGCCTAAAACTCTACATAATGGAAATAAAGCCAGTGGCACAATGCTCAGCAATTTCAGCAGTAATGTTGAACATTCTCATGTTGTGCAGGGAGAGGTGAAATAATGTTTATATAATGTCTTCCCCGTTCTACCGCTGATAGATGTGGAATATAGAGATGACTGCAGCAAACTAATAAAGCTCTTCCCTGCTAGGGTCTCACATAGCGGAGGGACACATTTCCTAAATACTTTGTTATAACACTGGAAAATACATCTCTTTAAGCTCAATGTGAGTAAAACACAGAAAAACTATCTGAAAGTCTACAAATTATCAAAGTAAACATTAACAAAAAGAAATAATTTTGTGTTTTTGTAACTGTGATACAAACGTTGAAATAAGTATTAATTGTAATATGAATTTGTCACTTTTAAGACATCAGTTATCAGATATTTGATCGTATGTAGCGGATTTATTGTGGATTTTCAATGTGGTTTTGGTAACAAAAATATACAACAAATTTGAGTACAATGATTGTGAATGTAAAGAATCCTATTCACATGTGGCTGAAAATTCATAGCATATTTTAGGACATTTTCTAGATATTCAAATCTTAATGTAAATTAAGTACGGTATATGCCTAATAAAAATGAATGCTGATCAATTTTAAATGTGTGCATCGTAACCTGTCATTTCTACAAAACCTTCAAGGGACTCTTGTCAGCAGGTTTTTCTGCTATTTAATTTGACAGCAGGTAATATAGGGTAAGAGCATGATTCCAAGGATATGTCACTTATTAGGCTGTGTGCTGAATTTTCATACAATCAGTGTTTTATCAGCAGGAGGTTATAACTGCCTGAATAGGTCAAAAGTGTAGCCCAGTTTAGCTAATCTGTGTAATTCCACCCCCCCCCCCCGCGCATTGTTAGCTTGGAGACAATGCACAGGGTACACAGAAAGTTGCCAGTCAAAGTTTAGGCAGAGCTACACAGCTCAGCGATATCTACAACAGAAAAAAACATGGATTTTATCAAAACGGCATAAATCAGTCTAGTAGCTGATACATTGCTCTCTGCCTCTACATCATGCTGATCCCAGATTGCATAGCAAAAACCTGCTGACGGATTCCATGTAATGGCCTGCAGATCATATCATATATCCAATGCATATAGCATAAGCAACTCCCAACAGAATAACGTGAAATCATGTTTTCTTATAGCTGGTCATCTTTTATCTTTTAATATGCCAACCAGAAAAGGAAAGACGTCTAAATTCCACAGTCCTAACCTTCTAGGTCATTAAAAAGATTTTCTTTTGCATAACTGAAAGACTATGGTCTTGTTGCAATTTTTATCAGGTAATTAGTTATAATGTGATGTTTATGCTACAAATGTATAATTTACTGGGCATTGCGAAATAGCACCTACAGTCATGTTTCAATTATGCATCTAAAGGTCCGATTTGGAAATGCTGCTATATGTTTATCAAGCTTCAATCCCATGTCCTCAGCTAGTCCTACAACTAGGAAGATCATTACACATACATTACTTATTCCTTGCAATCTAAGGGATTACATAATTTGACTCATTGCATATGTGTATTTTTGCATGTTTGGTTCATTTACCTGGAATTACTTTTGCCCATTTCACCACTTGTATCATCTGCTTCCCAGCCAAACGGTTGAGGCTGGACAAGAGGTGCTCCGCTGTGTCTGGCTGAGCACTGTCATATCCTGCATACACTATTTCAGGTTCAATATTTTCAAGTATCACAGCTGCTGACAGGGAAAGTCCGGGGGATACAGCAGATATAATTGGAACGATAGTTGTGTTTGTGGAAACAGAGGTCTCTTTTGAGGTGGACGTGAAGGTAGGCTCCTCTTTTGGACTCTGTACAGGAGGCTGTTGATGTGGTGGTGGTTGCTGGTGATCTTCATGGACTCCTTTTAATTTTCCTAACTTTTTTGACTTTCGAGCTGAAATGGCAAAAATAAAATGAAAAGGAGATTATATGGAACAGTATATAAACATGTGCTTAACCAAAATTTTTTTGCAAATATTCTGAAGCTCTGATATCAAAACTAAAGCTTTGTGAAATTATTGATAAGATTAGGGGCATGTTGACATTCTGGATTGTCTGTGTTGTGGATATTAGAAGTATATTGAATTTAATCTTCAATTTTGTGCAATCTGGTGCCTAGTGCTACATTTCCTGAATACATCTCCAAATATACATGACTTATTTTATGAATTTGATTGCCATCACAGACCTTCGGCATTCGGTATATTTATAATATGAAAGATTCATCTTATCATTCATAAGAACTGACATGTGAAAGGATTACACTGATGGAGTGCCACAAACCATTTGACATCGGATAGAATTTGGTAACTCAACATTTTAATCAAAGGGTCATTTAAATCAATATCAATTTTATGAAAAGTTGTGTCAAATTGTCAACAAGTGAAATTTGTGAGCAGTCCCAAAGGGTTCAAAGAGTTTTGTTCTTTGTTGAAATTGTTTGTCGTCAGGTTCACTGAATTCATCGATTTGACAGGCTTCTATGACGGGGCTTGCAACTCATTGCCTTTCATTTCTTACTATATTCACTTACGGAAGTGATGATATCTGATGTTGCCCAGTATGATGTTTGAAACAGTTTTTGTTTTTTTTCATCTGAACACACAGCTAAGAGTAAGACACGGGTCTTCTGACAGTTTTGAATGATTTTCTTTTGCATTTCTTTTGGAGAAACAACATAAAAACATAAACTTTAAAACTTTAGGGAATCTATGAATACTTACAGCAAAAACCAACACACTGTTTGAATAGTTGACGTGTGCAGAGATATTGAATTTTTTTTCCATCTGTCAGCTGCCAGAAAAACTTGACCAGAAAAAAAGCTTCTTTGTAAACTCTGTGAACATTTCCTACCATATTGAATCTTTTACTCATTGTTGATTGAATTAGAAATAGTCATTACCTTGAGAGAATTTTTTTTTACAAAGCCACATTAACATGCCAAAATACCACAATATCTTCAAATGGAACTAATGGGGCATTTTGCTTTGTATGAATATATAATATAAGTTCTGTGGTTTTGACACATGCAAATTACTTGAGTAGTGTAAAATAGTAATGCAATAGAGAAAAAATGTTAATCCGTTTGTATGTTTTTTTCTGGCCTCAAAGTTTTACTAAAAAATTATACCCTCATGGTAGGTTCATTCAGAGTTTTTATGTGGATTTTTTCTGGCTAAAAAAAATAAAGAAATGCTTCAGAAAGTTAATTTCTTTAGAATATTTTTACATGTCTTTTGAGCATTAGACATTGTGCCCCTTTATTGATTCAGTGATGAAATGTTTTTTGGTTGTTTAGATAGAAACACCTTAATAGAATGTGAACATAAAATCTTTTAAACCAACTGAGTTTTCAAAGAGGAAGACACTTCGGGAAACATCAGTGTTTATATGGTCGTTTATTCAGTGCTTGCTTCCTCCATTTTCAATAATGGTGGTTTTTCTATCATTTTTGGGTTGTCTTTATTACTTAAAAGATTCTAGTAGTTTTTTTTTTTTAATGAATTTAACAATTAAGAAACCACTAGTGGTTTCTGAAGCAAAAATGCTCAAAAAGACATCTGGCTGGCTTTTCAGACTTCCCATGAACTTCTATTATAAATTATAAAGCATCTTCCAAGAGGAAGACGCCTGAAAAATTGTCAGGTCACTTCTTTTAGACACTCGAAAACCTGAACAAATGCACAGTTACGTTATTTACACATGGAGCTTTTTTAGTTAGTTTTTGGAGCAGAAAGTAAGCACGAACAGTAGATACTCTCCAAATCCAAATTCTCCTAAAGAAAAAACAAACTCCATAAAAACTTATTGGGCACATACCTTAAGTCGTTTTTACATAGAAAACACATATGTTCATTATTTTCAACATTTTCTGAGTGTTTTTTTTTAGTCTGCCTTCACATGTCTGTGTTTCAGGAACCTGTAGCATCCATTTTTTTTGCTGGATACCACATGTACCCATTTTAATCTATCGTGCTGTACACATTTCCATGTATCCGTGCCAACTACACGAAGACAAGTCCGTTTTGTACCAGCTGCATGGTTGACAAGGGTCAATACAAGGCCATGAGTCCGTGGGTGGCATCCGTGTGCCATCCGCGTTTAACATTGCAAAGTGTAGGAAAAATTTTGGAATTAATTTTTTGAAGCCGTAACAGTAAAAAACGGATGGCACACTCATCCACAAAACACTGATGACACCGATACCGTTTTTTCCCGGTACTGGTATTATATAGATGTGTGAAGGGGTCCTTAGGTGGGTTTCATGGTGGACCTGCCTAAAAAAAGAGTGTGCACAAACTCTAAGGCTAGTTTCACACAGCGTGTTTTAATGTGGATTTTGAAACATCCACTTCAAAATTTACATCAAAGAGTATTCTTAGGGTACATACACAATTTATGTAGATTTTAGAGTGTATTCTGTTACATAATCCACAAAAAAATGCTTCAAATCTTTGCGTAAATTTCTTAATTGATGTCAATAGGAAACATGTCTATAATGCAAACTGTGTTATTTTTCCATTTGTTTTTTTCCCTCGTATAAAAGGAAGCAATATGTCAATTCCTGAAAAGTTTCTGCTGGGGAAAAAAAAACCCAAAGCTGTAAGGGCTTGTTCACATGCTGCATGTTTGCAGTATTTTTTTTCTGCACATTTTTTATGCTGAAAACACACAGCATTTGACATCACCAGAAAAGTGATTGAGAGTTCTGAAATCTCATACACATGTTGGTTATTTTTTTCTTGCAAATTTGAAGCAATTTCATATCTGCAGGATGTCAATTCATTTAGTGTTTTTTCATCATTTATCATCTATTCAAATATATTGGAAAAACAAACGAAAAACGATGAAAAACCATGTGCATCTTAGGGCTCTTTCACACGTCAGTGTCTCCAGTACGCGTGGTGAGTTTTCACATGTAGTGGAGACACTGACACAAGTGAATGGGTCTGTGCACATGTCAGTGTGTTTCCATGGACTGTGTGTCGCTGTGACCCACACGTAGACATGTCCGCATTTTACGGTCAGCACGGGCCGCAAAAAGGCCAGCATAAGTTCACATGGAGAACATAAATGGATGTTATCAGTGTGACACGCACCGGCACCTGAGAAGCAGCAGTACAGTAAGCACTGTTCCCTGGCGCCGTGTACTCAAGATAGCTCTCATCATTCTCCCCTGATCTGCAGGTGATCAGCGCGAGCAGAGGAAAATAATGAGAGTTGTATTCAAGTGATCACAATGACGGCAGGTGGCGGCTGATGGGACTATTACTCCCATGAGCCTAAACCTGCTGCTGCCACTAATAACAGTAGTAAACGTATTGGCCTACACTCTGTTGTATGACGAGGTGCTGGTGTAACGGGCCAAATGACCCTTAGTCCATTCAATGAAAATTCACTGCACACTCTGTAATTTTGTGGTAATGCATAAAATAATATTTATTTCCAGTTCGTTTGAGCAGAAAAAATAGAAATAGGTAAAGCGCAGGAGAAAATTCTAAAGCGACTATATTTGAGTAACGTTTCGACCTGTCCCAGGACTTATTCAATACGTCGTTGGTAATTCCTTAGTCATGGAGATAGATGCAGTTTGTATGAGGCTATTTCCCTGATCAGGGTAGTGTGGAAAGTGAGCTTTAAATCACATTACTGGTGGTGCTCCTGCACCTTGTCTGGCCTCCTGCTGAGGTGTCGCCAGGTCGAAACATCACTAAAATATAGAAGCTTTCAAATTTTCTCCTGCGCTTTACCTATTTCTATTTTTTCTGTTCCCACGAACTGCAAATAAATATTATTTTTTGGCATCACCACAAAGATAGAGAGTGTGCAGTGAATTTTCATTGAAAGCTGCTGAGTGGCCGATGAGAGTATTAATCAGCCGGCTCATGCGCTGTAAATAAATAATTAAGAAAAAAAAAACTACAGCGTGGGTTCCTCTCTATTTTCTATAACCACCCAGGCAAAACTCACAGCTGGGGGCTGCAACTCACAGCTGTTGGCTGCAACCCACAGCTGTCAGTTTCATTGAGGTTACTTTTCAAGAATAGAGGGGTCCCCACGCTGTTTTTTTAAATTATTTAAATAATTAAAAAATAGCATGGGGTCCCCCCATTTTTTACAAACAGCCTTGCTAAACTGACAGCTGGGGGCTGGTATTCTCAGAGTGGTAAGGGGCCATTGATATAGGGGGTCCCGGCCTAAAAATAGCAGCCCGCAGCTACCCAGAAAAGGCACATCTGTGAGATGCGCCAATTCTAGCGCTTTGCACGGCTCTTCCCACTTGCTCTGTAGCGGTGGCAAGTGGGGTTCATATTTGTGGGGTTGATGTCAAATTTGTATTGTCAGGTGACATCAAGCCCACGACTTGGTAATGGAGAGGGGTCTATAAGACACCTATTCATTACTAATCTTACAGTTATATGTAAATAAGGACACAGCCAGAATAAAGTATGTTAACAGAAATAAAACAAAACACGGCAGCACCCCTCTTCCCTGGGTGGGAGAAGAGAACTGACAGAGGGCTGATTCAGGAGATAAGGCAAGGATGGAGGCCCTGGCATCTGCACCTTCAGAAGTATCTCAGGGAATAGGGTGAGCAAGGCCGCTAGTGTTAGGGACATGAATGGAGCCCCTGAGTCATCCGACTACTGTGTCGCTACAGGTCTCTTCCTTCCTGGATTGTTAATGGGAGAGAAGATGATCTCTATCCTCCTGGTAGGTGGGAGTCAAAGATAACTCCTCCTCATATAACCACCAAAACACCTGTCCTCCAAGTCATGCAGCATAAGCTAGCTCTGACGAAGTGTTTCAATCAGGACCCAGATTATAAAGCTGAGCGCTAAGACTCCCAGAGCTCCCAACATGGCCGATTAACCCCTGCTCTGCCAAAAGAAATTAACATTATTTAAAAAGGTGAAGTGCTTCTTTTCAGTGCCGGAGAAGGAGCAATCAGATGCTGATGTCTTCTGGCACTCTGTTGCCGTAACCACGTGACAAGCCCTTGGATTCAGCTTTCTCCATAGTTTCTGTGGAAAGTTGGCACAGTCGAATATTTGATTTCTTCCATAAACGACAAGGATTAAGGCACCCCTCATGCATTTCCACTCCTTCACATCATATACACCTTCGCTAGATGATGACATGGTCACTCTCATGGCCACACTGCAACTTAATAGATACCCACCCCTACAGTGCTACCCGACACTCCTCTAATCCCTGACATGGAAAGCACATATGAGCAGCCACCAAACACTGTCAGGCATGTCCATGACCAGATAGTTGATGGCTGCACAGAAAGGCATCGAGGGGGACATGTGGCCCCCGGGCTACAGGTTGTGCACCCCTGCTGTAAAATCAACAGGATTGTATATTTTTCTAAGAGATGAAGAGCTTACATACATAAACCTTGCTAATATTGTGTAGCTATAAGCTGTCCTTCACAGAGCTGCTTTAACTGATTTGCGATTTCTGATGAAAATACTTTAGGCATCTACCTGTTAGGCAATCACAGACAATCATGCAAAACCGCTTAGTGGCATATTTACATTTCCCCTGTGTGATCCGCCACGTCTGCAATTCTTTTTTACATTATGATTCTAATGGATTCAAATGAGTGTTCTTCAAAACTTTACAAGAGCTAAACGGCATTTTCACTGGTCACAAAATCATACATTTCATGAAAGCCTTGGAAAAATTAACGCGGAGTATTAACAAAAGCTGGTGTACAGCATTAGTTAGAGACTGGTTGCCTTCCACATTAGTGGAAATCAAAGGCAATGACTGTCTAGAAACATGCTGCAGAGATCAGGAATATTCATGCTGCAGAGCTGTCGCTCTCTTTTACCTTTTAAACCATTTTAAAGGCAAATCATTTTAGAAAATGCTCTTACTGCAATGTTCTTACTGTCTCCACCTGTAATTAAATAGGTCAGCAGCACTGTTCAACTACTATTTCCACTAGCAAGACCCTATTTCTCAGCTAATTACAAGCTCTCATGACAAGCACAATATGGTCTATCAGTTGGAATGCTAAGATTTTCTTGATTGAAGGGTGTGTGTAAGCAGTTTTGATCACTTTACTTTTAGAGATTAAAAGGCTGTATTGGTTTCAGAAAATACAGTAAAGATCCTATATATTATAATTAAAAAAAACTAAAGATGTGAACTGGGATATAAACTGGCATGCATGCAGCATGTAAGAGCACGTTCACACTGGTCACTAAACAGAAAACATACTGATTGAATACCCTGCAGTACATAAAATAACATATGGTACATAGTTAATTTTTTAATAACAAAATGCAAAAGCCATCCCACCACTTCACGGTGACCCTCATTGGGACAGTCCTAACTCTAATATGAATAACCTTACCATTTGTCAAGTGACATGCAGGTGAATAAAGGCTGAGAAGGACTGGACACACAGTCATGGGGAACCACATCAATATAATGTCCAGCTTAAAGAAAGGCAGGGTATTAAATCATTATGTTTCTATAATTATAATTAGTAGTGGACACAGACTGAAGAGGGGACTCTATACAAGAACAGTAAATGGGCCCCTTTTTGTGTGACAAATTCTGCGGGCTGCTTTGGAGGTGAAAATCTTGGACCCATGTGCAGCTGCACTGACTGCACCGATGGTTTGTCCACCCCTGATAATAATGATGCAATATGTTAAAATGCTTGTGTATTCATTTACCAGTCTTCATATATGTATCTAGTCATATTTGTTTTATCTAACCACCTGACTTTATGGATGATGAAACATTTTTCAGTCCTTACACCTTCCTCAGACTGGCTAAAAAATACAATAGATAGAATTACACTATGTTTGCCTGTTTTATTTTATCAATCTTTAATGAGCAACAGTATGGTCCTATAATGGCTAACCTCAGAATTTTGGACGTTCACAAAGCCTTACAAAAGAGAGTAGTAGAAAGGAACTGGAAACCATAAGGAACATGGAGATGCTTAATTTGAATTTATTCAGAATATTTCATATCCATAAATTACACAGCATCAGTTGAGATAAATACTCTCAAAATTATAAAGGTCCAAGTTTTGGGGTGGGCTTAATCAGAACAAAAAGGCAAACCAGGACCAAGCATTATTTAGAGTGAGAAGTCCAAGACTTGGTTCTAGTTTGCCTTTTTTTCTCTGGGTAAGCCCACCCTAAATCCTGGACCGTTCTGATTTTGAGAGCATTTACCACAACTGACATATCTGATGAAGGGCATTTTTACCTGAAACATTTTTTTGTATATTCTGAAGGTGGCATAATCTATGGATATGAGCTATTCTGAATGAATCCGAATTAAGCACCTGCATATGCTTTATGGCGCGCACTTTGTTCCATTTACTATGGATCTACAGGAGCTAAGTGGTTGGCTTTAAAGGATTTAGCACCCTATACAAATTCATACCTTCCAATAAGGGGTTGCCACTTATCCCTTTTGATTATGCCATCCTAAAAGAGAGTCACACAGTTGGTATCACACTATACCTTCCCACATACCACAGAATATTTGCTACTCTAGATACGATACATGAAGATGGATCTTACTAATAACAAAAAATTCTGCATTACACATAAAAACTGTTCTGTACTGAGGGGCGATCTAATAACCATGTATAAGTATATAAGGGGACAATACAAATATCTCGCTGAGGATCTGTTTATACCAAGGAAGGTGACGGGCACAAGGGGGCATTCTTTGCGTCTGGAGGAGAGAAGGTTTTTCCACCAACATAGGAGAGGATTCTTTACTGTTAGGGCAGTGAGAATCTGGAATTGCTTGCCTGAGGAGGTGGTGATGGCGAACTCAGTCGAGGGGTTCAAGAGAGGCCTGGATGTCTTCCTGGAGCAGAACAATATTGTATCATACAATTATTAGGTTCTGTAGAAGGACGTAGATCTGGGGATTTATTATGATGGAATATAGGCTGAACTGGATGGACAAATGTCTTTTTTCGGCCTTACTAACTATGTTACTATGTTACTATGTTACTCTACTGTACTTAGTTGTCTGCTGTGGTAAATTCATTAAGCCTCCTAAACATCCTCTCTAAATCTCAAATTTTTTGTGCTTGTTAACCCTTCTTGGTTTATTGCTTATACAGTAACACATCCAATAGAGTGTGTTATTAGGAGTTCATACAGGGTCCTTGGGAAAAAAAAATCATGAAAAACACTTTGTGATGACCTACATAGACTGCAAGAGACGAGGAGGATGTAATTTGTTCATTTTATCTAGAAATTTTCATATTTCAGTTTTAAGGTTTTTCTTTTAGGTCAATTGCAACTTTACATGATGCTACTTTTAAAAACATAACCAATGAATTTTTACAAACATAATTATTCTTTAACTTTGTCAATGTGAAAAACATGATAGCCTTCTTTTCGTTTGGCTTTTATTAAATGAAATGCACAGAAACACTTCTCCGGTGATGTAATAGATTTCTTCAAACATATAGAAACTTAGTTAAATACAGAAATATTGAAATGACTGATCTTGAAACTGTTACCTTGGTGACCAAACTTTCTGACAAAAAGTTACAATTCCATATCGAAGGTCAGATAAGATGGTACTAGAGCTGGCTTATAAAAAAGACCTTCTGCCTCCGAGAACTACCCGCATGTCATAGATGTCTGAAAGAACTTAGCTACGATTTCTCGATATTATTTGTTTGGAAAAGCAGATGTACTATGTTGCCAAGGAACCGATTAACTACATACAGACACATCAGATTCATAATGTGTTTATCTGCTAATGTGTAGAATGTCTACAATACAGAAAGTCTTGGAAACAAATGAAAACATTTCATTTACTATAGCAAGCAGCAAAATTAATAGAACAGTAGAGTCTTCTCATGGCAGCACAGCAGCACATACATTAGTTATTAGTCAGGTGAAAATGGTTTACAGGTAGCCGAAACTATTCTTTACTTAGGCTAATACATGATAAATTATTTTTAAAGTGGTTTGTCACGCTCTCTCCCTGACTGGTGGGCGTAGCTCTGCCACAAACCAGACTACCCTGGAAGGGGCGTGACTATGACAGCTGCCTGGGTTTTCACTGGAGCCTCTGATGGTGAGGTCAGGCTTGTGCAGCAGGCAGCTGCCAGGTGCTACTCCAGGGTGGTGTCTGGCTGTGGCTGCTGATCCCACTTGGAGAACAGGAACACTAGGACAGGTGCGGGCATCAGGAAGGACTGGCAGAAGAGCACGGCTGAAACTCAGACGAGTAGGCTGGCACGGCTGAGACACAGGGCTGGCAGAGACACGGCAGAGAACACAGGGCTGGCAGGCACGGCAGAGAACACAGGGCTGGCAGGCACAGCAGAGAACACAGGGCTGGCAGGCACGGCAGAGAACACAGGGCTGGCAGGCATGGCAGAGAACACAGGGCTGGCAGGCATGGCAGAGAACACAGGGCTGGCAGGCAAGGCAGAGAACGCTGGGCTGGCAGGCAAGGCAGAGTACACTGGGCTGGCAGGCAAGGCAGGGAACACTGGGCTGGCAGGCAAGGCAGAGAACACTGGGCTGGCAGGCAAGGCAGAGAACACTGGGCTGGCAGGAACACAGGACTGGTTGGTGTGGTGTATGAAGGAACAGGTAGGGACCTATTCACACAGGAGATGCAGGTATGGATATGTAGTAAGAAGAAACAGGTAGGGACCTGTTCACACTGGAGGTGCAGATAAGAAAACAAGCAGAAAGGAATGAAGTATGAAGGAACAGGTTGGGACCTGTTCACACAGGAGGTGCAGTTACGGAAACAAGCCAGAAGGAAAGAAGAATGAAGGAACAGGTTGGGACCTGTTCACACAGGAAGAGAAGTGCAAGACTGCAGATAGGAGTGGAAAAGCAGCAAGAGATAGTGTAGCAACAAAAGCTAAACAGAGCGGAACCGCAAGGAATGCGGAGAGGAGCTGCAGCAAGAGATTACTGCAGCAGCAGAAGCTAAGCAGAGTGGAGCCACAAGGAATGTGGAGAGGAGCTGCAGCAAGAGGTTTCTGCAGCAGCAGAAGCTAAGAAGAGCGGAGCCACAAGGAATGTGGAGAGGATCTGCAGCAAGAGGTTTCTGTAGCAACGGGAGCGGAGTAGAGTAGAACGGAGCAGGACCACAGTAGTGCGGAGTAGAGATAAAGCCACGAAGCTACAGAGCAGGCAGAGCCGCAAGAGTGCGGAGCATAAGCAGACTAAGAACACAAGGAAAAACACAGCAGGGAAGGAAGCCACAGACAAGGAGACCGAGATAAGACAAAGTACAGACAAGGCAATGGAACAAGACACAAGGACAAAGACACAGTGACCAGGATATTCTGCCTCCTGGAGGGCGGACAACAAGATCAAGGCAAGACGAGGAGAAAAGCCTCTAGAGAGGGAGTAACACAGAGCAAGGCCTGGCAAACTCAGAAGCAAAGCACAAACTGAGTTAACACATTGCACAGGCCCAGTCCACTGGGTGGAGCTTGTTATGCACCAAATCAGAGGCAATCCAGTGACACAGTGTGCCAGCAATCAGAGCACATACAGTGATCTGACAATAACCCAAAAACAATAGAACGAGCTCTGAGACGTGGAATCTCTGTAGACCGCAATACCTGAACCTAACCTAAACACAACTAAAGGCAGCTGTGGATTGCGCCTGACACTACCTATGCAACTCGGCACAGCCTGAGGAGCTGACTAGCCTGAAGATAGAAATACAAGCCTGACTTGCCTCAGAGAAATACCCCAAAGGAAAAGGCAGCCCCCCACATATAATGACTGTTAGCAAGATGAAAAGACAAAACGTAGGGATGAAATAGATTCAGCAAAGTGAGGCCCGATATTCTAGATAGAGCGAGGATAGCAAAGAGAACTTTGCAGTCTACAAAAAACCCTAAAGCAAAAAACCACGCAAAGGGGGCAAAAAGACCCACCGTGCCGAACTAACGGCACGGCGGTACACCCTTTGCGTCTCAGAGCTTCCAGCAAAACGAAAAGACAAGCTGGACAGAAAAAGTAGCAACAAAAGCAAAAAAGCACTTATCTAAGCAGAGCAGCAGGCCATAGGAAAGATACAGAAGCTCAGATCCAACACTGGAACATTGACAAGGAGCAAGGAAGACAGAATCAGGTGGAGTTAAATAACAAAGCAGCCAACGAGCTCACCAGAACACCTGAGGGAGGAAGCTCAGAAGCTGCAGTACCACTTGTGACCACAGGAGTGAATTCAGCCACAGAATTCACAACAGGAGCTGCACTAAATACTGGAGGTCTCTTGGTAATTGGTCAGAAACAGATTAAACAGGTGCACCTGATTCCTATAAGAACCAGAGCGTTCAGGCACCGCCCCCCTATGCAAACAACCAGGAAGCATGCAGAGACCAGAGGAACAGAATATGGAGCTGGCAAGAAACAAACCACATCATGGCCTGGAGCAGTGGGTAAGATAGTGTGAAAGATGAGAGGCTATGCCGTGATGCCAGCAGAGTTGTTACATGGTTGTTACATGGTTTTTGGATGTTTCCCTTTCTTACAGTAATAGAAGTATAATGGCTGGCACTGACAGCAAGCACACAACCAATGACTATGAGGATCTGAAGGAAAAATAAAAGAAAATGTTTTTTTTTCTTATCATATGTCAGTCTGAAAATCTCATTGAGCCTGTACCAGTCAAAAGCCCCAGTCCCAAATTCTTACAACGGTGCAAGGGAAGGTGCAAAACGGTCATGCCTGGGTCCTGCTCTGCCCCGTCTATGGAGGCCTGCAGGAAAATAGAGAGGTTTAATACTAAAGTTAAGGAACTTCCTAATTGGATAGACCATATCGTGATGGGATGACTTTTACATTATTTTAAAATCAAAATAGTGTCAACTAAGTCCCTTATGTTACTTACATGCACTATTATTTACTTACTGTAGGGTATTTACTTGTTGTTTTTATTCTAGGTTTTGTCTGTTAGGGGTCGAGTTCCCGCCTCTGCACAGGGGGAATGTCGGGCCATCTCCGCTACGGTCTCCCATTCTTCTCCTGCCGCAGTGGAGCCTGCTCAGCGGAGACGTCAATCCCAGCGTCTTGCTCAGTCTGACTCTGTACAAAGAGTTACTGCTGCTTTTCCTGCTTCTGCCATTGAAGTCAGTGCTGGGCAGCAGCGAGCAGATGCTTCTAGGACTAAGTCCTGCTTTTCTCGTTCTGAGCATGCCCAGAGTAAGATCTCTCAGTGGAGATCGAGGGTCACATGTTCAGATACCATTCAGATACCATTGGTCCTTCAGGAAGGTCCTGTAGGTGCTCAAGCTCTGTAGCAGCCTCTCATTGGTCCTTCTAGGAAGGTCCTGTACTTGCTGCAACTATTTAAAGCTTGCATGGCCGCACGACCATGCGCTAGTATCTTTCTAAGCTATGTGCTTTGCGCCAGTGTGATCATGTAAGATTGTGCTCCGGGACCCAGCTGAAATAAGCCCCTAGAATGCTGGCACCTCCAGCGAGGAGATTGTGCTTGTGTGTATTCAGGGACCTGGCTGAAATAAGCCCCTAGAATGCTGGCACCTCCGGCGAGGAGTTTTGTGTGCATGCATGACCAATGACTGCTCTCAGTTGGGTAAGTGAAGTCTAACAGGGAGCAGTGCTTTGCTTTCACGGCTACTCTGTGAAATAACAGAGCTAGTTCATACCGCCATATAGTGCCGCCGTTTGACAGCAGCAAGTTCTCCTGCATGGTGGACCCCGTGCTGCGAACTCATCTATAACAATAAAACATCTATATTTACTCGGTGCGTTCCGCTAGCCCTAACATTGTCTATATACTATTAGAATTTTAATCAATGTCCCAACATATACCAAAATGGCACTTCCCGGAAGAAGCAAAAGGGCGAAACGCGCGTTGGGGCGTGGAGGGTCACTGGCGGACATAACTCCCATTTCTCTTCACTTTCTATTGTTTGTATTAGGATATAGCATAGGTATATATGTGCATACAGGGATCATTTGTTAAACCAATAGAGGAGATACTTTTTAGCACTTGGTAAACTGATTAATATTATGATTCATATACAAGTGCATATCTTTAAAGTGTTTATTTGGGTGTATAATTATTTGTTTTAGTATAACTGTACATCTTTCAATATTAATCGATTTGCCAGTGTTGCCCTCCTCTGGGGTAAAGTTTTGCGCAATAATGGATATGTGGCTCATTTTAAAAAAGGTTTTGTTTTTTTTAAAAAAACCTTTTCAAAAATAAATATCTAAAGTTGTTATGTTTCGCTTCATTTAAGTGATGCTTCATTTCACCGCCCCTTTTTGAGTTGTATATACTACTAGAGTCTGAATAAGACCTTGAAGACAATATTGTTCAAACATTAATGTGATTGCCTAGTATAAAAACAAAATCCATATATAAATTCCATCAAATAGCCTATCAGATAATCACCATTATTATTAGTATTCTGGATCTCCATTAGTGCCTAAAGGAATGCCCCATCAAGTCCCAAAGAGATTGTCAAAACCTAATAAAGTAATTAGCATTTTGAAAACCCCCCTAGTCCAGCATCACTTTGGTTACATGAATCTTGGCTCAAATATAAAGCGTAGGAATCATATTGCAAGAGTCATGATAGTAATGTAATATAGCAACAGGCATTGGCTACTACAATCAAAGAAGATGTGCTCAAACTGTGAACGATCCATTACCAAGATCAATAAATATGCAGTAACATGAAAACCCCGACAGGCAGAGGTGCCTATGAGGTGTCTATATGTACCTTTGTAAGATGAAATTTTGGCACATAAAAGCTTTTCCCTCTCATTGATTATGTGAAAAAATTTGGGCATGCTCAATGCCATGATGCCTTACGGACCAAATTACTTCCAGGAAATAATACTGAGATACAGACACAGAACGTTGATTATGAGGCTTATTACGACAAATAATAATAAGCAGTGCAAGTGTTGCCAATAAGATACAATTAGGTCACAAGGGTTAATTTAGCAGCTACTGGTAACTGACAATACTTTATGGAATGTAAAAGTGTATTGTGGTCAAAGGTGGCCTAAATTACTAACTCATTGGTTGTATACAATATATGGAGGGGACAAAGTTTTACTAAAAGTATGGGATATGGTGTGATGAATTCTAAAATTGGAGAAACATCCAATATGCAGTTATGTAAAGAAGTTTTCCAAGACTTTGATACTGAAGGCAAATCTTAAGAAGAGGTCAGCACCCCCCAAATTTCACAGTTTACAGAGATAAAACACCACAGCTCCATACACTGTACAGTTTCCATTCTTGGGTACTTCAGCTTAGCTTCAATTAAGTGAGCTGAGCTGTAGTACCCACAATGGCCACTATGGAGCTGTGGTGTTTTGGCTCTGTGTAGTGCTTGTTGCCAGCACTCAATTACCTATTTAAACTAAACAATATATGATATACATTACATATTTTATCATTAAATAACATCTTGGTCAGTATTATTCAAATAGAATATGAAAAAAGACTAGACAATACAGATGGCAAAATACTAATAAATGAAATACAGTCAACAGAGTGGAGAATAATGACAAAAATCTAGACAATGCAGTTGTCTTATCTTTCATAAATTAAAAACAAAAGGAATTAATGTGGAATACTGAAATTGTTATATTTTATAACGATAGATTGCAAATAACATGATCCTAAAAAAATAGCTTTCTTCCATTGTGAATCAGCACAATCTTTTTTTTCTTGTGACAGATGGAATTATCTCCTTGGGTTACGCCTGGTTGATTTCACAGGACAGACCATATGGTGTCTATCCCTCAGTCTTGTACACACAGCTAGGCATTTGGGAGGGAGTTGTACGAGTCTAGAGAATCAGTCATCTACAGTTTCTCATTTCTATACGTTTTCATCACATTTTTGTGGCCTGGCTATTACTTAAATTATTTCAAACTTAAAGGAGTTGCTTCCTTTCAGACAGTGCCCAAGCTGCAGCTTGTTAAAGCTTAACAAACCATGCTGTATTCATCTTCCCTCTGTCCACACGCGAGTCTCCAGCACGTCTCCCGATGTCTGGCATTGGCTGCAGCGCGGACATCAGCTCAACAGCTTCTTGTAAATGAAACAACCCCTGCACAGCCACCAAGCTCACTGACTGGTGGCCTTGCTGTTGACGTGTCACCATCACAGTCAATGCTATACACCGGGAGTAGTGGCGGAGACTCAGTGGTGGGCCCGGGGAAGGCAAGAACAGCTTGGTTTGTTATGCTTTTACAAACTGCAGCTGAGGCAAAAGATTATCTGAAAGGGAACAAAATCTTTAATGAAAAAAGGAAATTCTTGTATCCTGTTTAGGTAGTAAGCTATTATAAGCAAAGTGGCCTCTCCTGTTGGATCATAGTTCATCTTTCTCTGATTAAATCATTTTTTTCACTATTTCCTGAATTATTAAAGACTGTGGAATATGGTAGCTATAGAAATATTTAGAAACACACTTGTTATTACTATTCAATTTTCATAGACCTAGAAGGCAAATTTGAAGGAGAATGGTGGCTGAATCCATGTTGGATTGTGGCGGTTTAAAGGGACCATGTGTGGCTGGACCTCCTTACGGGCACTGTGGCTGGCATAGGGCATATGCAGATGGAACTCAGGAGCAAAAAGCCACAATTCAAGAAAATATAATTTATGTACTGTTCATCTGTCTGTAGCTTATCAGTACTGTGGAAACAATTGGTCACAGTGTGCTGGTTGTGATCAGTCATAATATTTTGGTATTATTGAATTACTTCAGCATTATATGGTCCTTGCATTGTGGCAATATTCATTATGACAACAATTTGTTTAATTATGATATGCAAAATTATTCTGCGGTGGCATGAAAACTGGACAAGCCATATTTCAGTGAAATCCCTTTCTATCACCATAACCACCACCCCAAGTCGACAACCAATGTCTTCAAAGTTTACTAAAGCCCCTGAATTGAAGAGTAAACTGATTACCAAATTCACCCATGTGTGTAGGATAAACATTAATTAATATGGCCTTTAATTAATTTGAACAGATAACATGACGATATCTCACATATGTGAACATATATTGAAAAATGGCGATTACACACATAGCTTTTTTTAAAAAAAACACCAATGCAGTTTTAAATGCAGATTTTTTTAACCATAACGCTAATTGATTTTTAATTCAAAGATTTATAAGTACATCTGACATCTTTGTATTTATAGTGTTATCCAAGTTTGTGCGTACACTACTAATCAAAGTCATTGCACAATTGCACAACTGCAGATCTGTACAGAGACACAGACATACAGTCGAGAAAGTTTGGAGAGTTGAAACAAATTTTGACTTTCACAAAACTTGCGGCTTCAGAGTTTTAGATCTTTTAGTCAGTTGTTTCTAACGGTACTAAAATATAATTATAAAATTATAAGCATTTCTTAAGCCTTATACTTTTATTGGCAAATACATGAAGTTGTTGCATAGACTCGATATTTACCATTTTGACTCATTTTTGTAGTTCGCCCTGACATGCCAGGTATCAGCTCCTGAGCCAAATTCTGACTGATGACAACCCAATCTTGTCTAATCAGTTCTTGGAGTTCATCACAATTTCTGTGTTTTAATTTGTTTACGCGCTTTTTGAGGATAGACCACATGCTCTCGATGGGATTGAGACCTGAGATGCTCCCTGGTTATGTAACCAAAATTTCAATGTTTTGTTCACTAAGCAACTTACCGTAGTTATCACTTTTCACTTGATGCTGCATCATGCTGGAAAAAGCATTGTTCATCAAAAAATTGCTCATAGATGATGTCTAGATACCATTCTATATTTATGGCAGTTCTTGAGTGAGACCATTCCCCTAGAAGAAGACCGACTCCATTCATGAATGGTCTCAGGATGCTTTACTGTTGGCACAATACAGTACTCATGGTAGCGCTCAATTTTTCTTCACTGGACACTCATTCATAAAGATGTCCCAAACAATCTGAAGATGTCCCTGAGTCTTTGCATAAAGTTGATGCATTTGTCAATAATAGTTTCAAAAATTTGAGATGCTTATAACTGTACTTTTGCGTATGACTCGAAGGTCGAAAAACACTGAAGCAGCAAAGTTGGTGAAAAACAAAATTTGTGTGAATCTCAAAACTTTTGGTCACGACTTTAGAATTAAATCGCAGAGAAGTGAAACAAGCAAAAGGAAAAAAGAAGCAATAGAACAGTAACTAAACTAAGCTTCATGAAGTAGGAAAAGTCCTTGCTTACATATTTGCCATTCCCTTTGAATCTACTCCTGGCTTTGGCTCATAAAACTGCATAAAATGCAGAGAAACCACCCTAATATTGCCTTCATTAAAACAAAAAAAATCAATTCATATTCAATGTAATTTTCCAGAAATGATCTGACACCTCCATGGCTAACCTCAAAATGTAATATAAAGGTTAACATAGCTTAAACATTCAAAGGTTTACAAATTATAAAAGGTGACTACACATTTACTGACAGTATAAGGATGAACACTACCAATCACTGGGAAACAAGCCACAGTCAACAATTAGAAGTTGAAATTGAATGTGTTTGTTCCTTGAATAAAGGTTTTAGATGTTCTTTCTTCGTTACCAAAGTTCAGCTCTACACATTTGCTGAAACACATTAAACTTTTCAAAACTTAAATCTGCCGAACACAGCAAAGTACACAGTAAAATAAATTACACTAATTTAATTAGATCTACTGAGGTATTCATCTTTATATTATGTTATTTATTATATACAGAAACTCCTATTTAATAGGCCTAAAAAAAGCCACAAATCAAATGAAAGACAGAATAAAAACATGTGAAACACTTTAAGAAAGTCTTCTTTCATACTAATGCCCAAATATTCATCTTACTCAGCCCTAGTTGGAAAGGGCATTTAAGGTGACCTCCTCGAAGATAATAAGAGATATTATATTAAAGCAAGAACAGGGAAAATGTATTTCAGGTTTCTGCCTCATTAATAAAATAGAGAGTTTCATGACTGTGGCTGAACCACTGATCTACCTCTATGTAATATATAAAAATCATTCAAGACAGGCCAACACCATCATTTCAATTGTACAAATATACACCTTCTTAAAGTATATAAAAATGCAACTATTCTGCATCCATAAGTGGCCATGTAACAATCACTTTTAATAATGCGATGAAATTGGAAATAGAAATTTTATATAAAGAGATCTTAAATGGCCTTAAAGAATAACTTTTTCATTTGAATTACCCTTTTGGCATTACAATATTATGAATTTTTGTAATATGCTTCATTATTTTATCTTGCTTCCTTCTCTTGAAAAAACGATGCTGCAGTGTTCCAATGCTCAATTTATGCTGCTTTGGGGTTTCTTTTCAACTGCTACTCAGCAAAAATCCATATACTAAATTCAAACACTCTGTGTACAGGACTGTCCCCTGTCTGAGCCTCTAGTACCAACTCAATATTCAGACCCAGGAATTCCCTTGCATCAGCTGTTTGAATATAGGTGTACTGTTTATATATCTATATAGTGTATTGCTGAGAAGCAGCTGAACGGTGCTTCTAAAAGAAGCATGACCTGGGCATTGAAACATCACAACTGCAGTGTTTGGGAGAGATATTACAAACCTCACAACTTTTCAGTGCCTTGAGCATAATTAAAATTAAGGTTAAGTTACTCTTTCAAGAAACACCCAAGTAAAACTGTTCTA
This sequence comes from Ranitomeya imitator, assembly GCF_032444005.1. Classification (NCBI taxonomy): domain Eukaryota; kingdom Metazoa; phylum Chordata; class Amphibia; order Anura; family Dendrobatidae; genus Ranitomeya; species Ranitomeya imitator. The sequence goes on from NC_091282.1 coordinate 1,034,195,640, forward strand.
TTCCTGAGTAATGCACTGAATGCTCAAGGCCTTTACCAGGTTAAAGCACAGCATGTAAGCTTGAGGATTATTCTGTTATTTTTAGGGCTGCAGAGAATACAGTGCTATGTATGTACAGGTGCTTCTCTCAAAATTGAAATATCATCAAAAAGTTACCGTAATTTATTTCAGTTCTTCAATACGAAAAGTGGAACTCATATATTATATAGCGTCACTACAAAAAGAGTGGTCTAAGTCAAGTGTTTATTTATGTTAATTTTGATGGTTAAGGCTTACAGCTAATGAAAACTCAAAAGTCATTATCTCCGTAAATTAGAATAATTTATAACACCAACTTTAAAAATTATTTTAAAATCCGAAATGTTGGCCTACTGAAATGTGTGCTTGATAGCTTTGATAGCCACCGTCAGCTTGTCTGCATTGTGGGGTCTGGTGTCGCTTATCTTTCTCTTGACAATACCACATAGATTATCTATGGGGTTAAGGTCAAGCGAGCTTGCTGGCCAATCAAGAACAGTGATACTGTTGTTTTTAAACCAGGTATTGGTACTTTTGGCAGTGTCGACAGGTGCCAAGTCCTGCTGGAGAATGAAATGTCCATCTCCAAAAAGCTTGTCGGCAGAGGGACGCATGAAGTGCTCTAAAATTTCCTGGTAGATGTCTGCACTGACTTTGGTCTTGATAAAACACAGTGGACCTCACAAGCAGATGACATGGCTTCCCAAACCAGCACTGATTGTGGAAACTTCACACTAGATCTCATTCAACTTGGATTGTGTGCCTCTCCACTCTTCCTCCAGACTCTGGGACCTTGATTTCCAAGGTCTAGTGTGAAGTTTCCATAACCAGTGATGGTTTGGGGAGCCACATCATCATGGACAAAAAACCCCATACCAAGTAGAGTCATAAAATAGCGTTTTCCACTTTTAATGTCATCTATAATTTGTACAATTCAATTGAAAAAAAACCCCTGAAATCTCTAAGGGTGGAAAAAAATTAATGAACCAGCGTAATGTAGTTGCATAAATATGCACACCCTCAAACTAATACTTTACTGGAGTTCCCTTTGAATTTATGACATCATTCAGTCTATCTGAATGGCACATCTAGAAATGGCAATCTTTGCCCTCTCTTCCTTGCAGTAGTGCTCCAAAAATGTCAGATTGTGAGGGCATCTCCTGTGCACATCCCCCTTCACTTCTGTGTTCCCCTCACCACGAATCCTGCTTCAGACCCTCTTTAACCCCTTAGTGACCGAGCCAAATTTTTGAAATCTGACCAGTGTCAATTTATGTGGTAATAACTCTGCAACGCTTCAACAAATCCCAGTGATTTTGAGATTGTTTTTTCGTGACACATTATACTTTATGATAATGGTAAATTTAGTTCAACATTTTTTGTGTTTATTTATAAAAAATATCAAAAATTTGAGAAAATGTTAAAAAAATTAGCAATTTTCTAAATTTGAATGATTATCCCTTTAATCCAGATAGTCATACAACAGCAAACCATTAATAAATAACATGTCCCACATGTCGGCTTTACATCAGGACCATTTGTAAAATGTTATTTTATTTTGTTAGCATTTTAGGAGGTTTAAAAATGTAGCAGCAATTTTTCATTTTTTCAAAGAAATTTACAAAATTTATTTTTTTAGGGACTTATCCATGTTTGAAGTGACTTTAGGGGTCCCATATATTGGGAAACCCACAAACGTGATACCATTTTAAAAACAGCACCCCTAAACATATTGAAAACTGCTGTCAGGTAGTTTATTAACCCTTCAGGTGCTTTACAGGAATTAATGCAAAGTGGTATGACAGAAATGAAAATGTGTATTTTTACCACCTAAATGTTGCTAACTTCTAAACAGATTACTACAGCCATCAGACTCTAAGGCCACTATTTGGTCATGAATTGCCATGGCAAACATCAGGACAACAAAATCATGATCTGAGGGCACCAATTGGGACAAAGAAGAAGCCCCCACACTCTGTTAACCATTTATAATGATGTAGTCACTATTGACAGCAGCATCTAAGGGGTTAAACAGATTTAGATGGTGCAAATACTGATCGTGGCTGGTACAGCAAGTTGTCAGCTATAGTGTACAACCGACAGATGCTGGATTGTCACCTGTATGGGGAGGCTATTCTCTTATATCTCAGGTCAGTTAAAAGACGTATTGGCGGTCATTAAGGGGTTAAATAAGATCTGTAGAGTACCGAATGCCATTGCATGTCATGAATTTGATGAGTGTTCGGCATGTCATGAATTTGATGAGTGTTCGGCACGCCCTATCCCACCCCAGCTACAGCACAACCCATTTTGGCGGAGCTGGGTGACACTGGTGTGAAGATGCCAGAAGACAATGGATCCTACCAATCCTTTAAATCAATAGACTTCTTGCCCAGGAGAGTCATACCTAATAGAAATGGTTTCCTTCCAGATAAAAGTCGCCTTGCCAAGGTCTGTGGGCACAAAACAAATTGACCAATCTGTAGACTAAGTACCTTCATTTTATAAGTATATTTTATATAGAAGTAATACTTCATTCTGTTACGAGGTGCAGGTCGGATTTTTGTTTCTTTGCAGTAAACACACACTAAAGATTATTGGAATTTAGTCATAATTGACAACTCTCCTTTGACAAAATAGGTAAATGCCTTGAAAACGATTTTGATTATAGGCCCCATTCTGACCCTAATAACCTGCCCTTACCTATAGCACTGACCCAGGTAATAACTTAAAACAATTCATTGTACTCTTTGTAGCCAGACCTAGGACTCAAATGACACCCTTGTATTCTTTGAATAAGTAATCTTCTCAGTAGCGAGCGCCCACTCTGGACCTCTATTGATGAATCTATACAGAAGTGTAAAATATGTATAATAAAAGTGCTAAATATCAGTAATAATATTAAAGGGGTTGTCTCTGAGTGTGTCCTTCACTTCTGATAACCTGGACAAATGGTTTTGCAGGGAAATGTCAAGGTCAGCCAGGTGGCCACTGTAGGGGAAATATAGTATTATATGCCGGATGAATGAAATAGAAGGACGGAACAAATATGTTTACCATCATTAAAAATAATATTTCTACATAGCATTCCATTCCAAACAGATGATATACAGAAAAATTCTTGTGTTCATTCAAGATTAATGCAATAATTAAGATTACCCTATTTATCTATCCCTGAGGAACAAATGATTGGTAATTTAACGTGAAAATTGTTCATTTCTGGGAATCAATGCAAAATAAATAATATGTAAAGCTTCCAATATTGTGCTTAGTCAACTGCTTTCATATGATATTTAAATAGTTATTACCAATCATTAGTGAATTTGACAATTACAGAAGAACTTTTAAGGACATGGATCGCTTAGTTATAAGAATTAATTATTATCTAATATCAACAGACATTTATTTAATCATGGTCACAGCATGAGTCAACCGAAAAGTATAATTCTTCATCAAGCAAAAGTAAAACTAATAATATGGTACATTTTTTTTCAAAGTTAATAAAAGGCGCTGTCTTTTTCTGCAAGCCTGATGTGGAACAATGCAAAGTACAGTCTTGCATAAAGACTTAAAATAAAAAGAAATAAATGGTTCAGTGTACAGTCTCACTCAAGGTCAGTGTAAAACTTCACCATCCTGAACCTGCCATATAATGGCCCATTTTAGAATAGAAAGGTTTAGTGGCATAGAAGAGCATAGCCTATAACTTGTCAGAAACAAAAGGATAGTGGAACACAGGATTTGAGGTAAACCGCCTGGATTATCATTAAACTCATCAATACACACTTGTAATGGATTAAGTGATAACGTCGGATTAAGTGATAACGTCAGGTTTTCTATGACCACTGTTGAAGAGAACCTCTATAGCCAAAGTTGCAAACCAGTCAACGGCAGTTCAAGCTCCAATTTAAACCTTATCTGCTTCCTCCATAGAGTTTGGGTCCACTTTGGTAGACTGCAGAACAGATCTACTCTGAGCAAAGGAGAACACAGCCCAAGTAAAAGCAGCAGCCATCAATGTTCCTGACTAAGGAGCCAGATATCCTATACCAGTGCTGGCGAACATTGTAGGGAACAAGTACCCAAACTGAAACCTCAAACCCACTTATTTATGGCAAAGTGCCAAAACGGCAATTTAACCTGAATGCTGAGGTTTTAGTGTAGAAAAAAACTTTTATGGACAGCAAGAAAAGCGGGAGAGAGCAGGTAGGGACAGCAGAGAACAGCCAGAGATGGGCGTAACAGTACCAGACTGCAGATATAAAGGGATATGTTCCCTATCCTGGTATATCATCCCCTCATCCTTGTTTATGCCACCCATCCTGGTATATGAATCCATCATCCTGGTATATGAATCCCCTGTCCTTGTGGTATATGCTCCCTCCATCCTTGTATATGCTCCCAAATCCATGTTTCCCCAATTCAAGTATATGCTCCCCGAATTCATGTATATGCTCCTCCAATCCATGTATATGCTACCTCAAAGCAAGTATATGCGCCTCCATCCTTACATATGGTCCCACAAATTCATGTATATCCCCCCATCTTAGTATATGCTCCCTCATCCATGTATATGTCCCTTATCCTGCTGGCACCGCTGTTGTTCAACGCATAGAAAAAAAACACAATAAACACTTCTACTCACCTTCAGTCCTCTCCCCCACCGCGCCGTCTTCTGAAGCCAGCAGCTGACTTCAGCATCCAAGAGAGAGCGACAGGGGAGCATAACGTCAATGACAAGTGCCCAGTCACGTGTATACCGACATCAGCTGCTTGACTCTGATTGGCCAGGAGTGGGTATTGATGCGCACGGATCCAGCAAGTTTGAGCGCTGCAATACACTTCAGTTGGATGTGTGTCCGAGGACACAGATTCAGCTGAAGTAGGAGCTGGTGTCGTATGCCGCTGGGAGGGCTCTGCGTGCCCTCTCTATAGCATGCGTGCCATAGGTTCACCCCACCTCTGTCCTTTAGGCTTGGGATTGTGTGGTAAGTGGGCTAAGCTGAATTGCAACACCAAGGCAGGCACCTACGCCACCACTACAGGATACTAGTAAACAGCTAGAGGTGAAGCCACCTTTGACAACTATTCTTGAAGGCACACTGTTTGGGACTTATTTTGGGGGGCACTGTGGGCATCATACATCATCATTGGCATTGTTAAGGGCACTGAGCTGGGCAATAGTTACTGTCATGATGATTGTCCACAATAATTTTCTAAAACAATATTTGTGAGATTACTATGTGGCAGCATATGAAGCATTGTATACGATACTGGGATTTTTTTTATTTTTTTTTTACTGAAATGCCTTAATTTTGAGCAAAAATAATATTTGCAATTATGTTTCATAAAAAGTTTTCTGCCATTTGGCTTATAAAGCTGTAGGTTTCCCTGTACTTTGCTGGCTGCTGAATGAGATTAAAGAATCACTCCCTATAATTTATTTCCCTTAAGCCTGTGTAAATGCTAGTGCATGAGAGAATCAACAACCACGTGACCCTGGCTTAAAAGCCACTACTCGGTCAGAGAGCGCTGTGTGACCAGGAGAGTCTGAATCGCCGCCACATGACTCGACTCAGAAGAGGAGCAGAGCGGCACTGGACACTGGAGAAGATGGCCATCATTTACCAAACTGCTTATACAAAGTTGACCGTACTACAGATGCGCACTGAACGGTCAGTAATAGATCGATTAGTACGCATAGGTTGCCAATGTTCCAAGCAGATAAGATCCTGTTTCGACAGGATGATGCACTGCTGAGAACAATGATTTTGTGAGCAAGCCGAAAGATCATTTCACCCAACGTGATCGATAGGCTTAGAGTTAGACTTCATGATTATCAAGAAACGTGTTCCTGGGGATGCTCATTCACGATAATCGCACCAATGTAAATGCATTTTAGTGATCCAATTCTGCAGTCACAAGGAGACAGTGCAACAAAGAGGATATAAAAGACAAATGGTGCAACATTTGTCATGAAACCCAATTTAACCCCTTCGTGACTGGAGGTATTTTCATATTTGCGTTTTCGCTTTTTGCTCCCCTTCTTCCCAGAGTCATAACTTTTTTATTTTTGGGTCAAAATGGCAATGTGAGGGCTTGTTTTTTGCAGAACAAGTTGTACTTTTGAATGTCACCATTGGTTTTAACCTATCATGTACTGGAAAACGGGAAAAAAATTCAAAGTGCGAAGAAATTGCAAAAAAAGTGCAATTCCACAGTTGTTTTTTGTTTTTTATTATGTTAAACTAAATGCTAAAACTGACCTGCCATTATAATTCTACAGGTCATTATGAGTTCATAAACATCTCTAGGTTCTTTTTTATTTAAGTGGTGAATAAAAATCCAAACTTTGGTTAAAAAAATAAATAAAAAATTGCGCCATTTTCTGATACCTGTAGCAGTTCCATTTTTCGTGATCTGGGGCTGGGTGAGGGCTTAGCCCACCGAGCTGACGTTTTTATTGATACCATTTTGATGTAGATACAATCTTTTGATTGTCTGTTATTGCATTTTATTGCAATGTAGTGGCGACCAAAAAAACATAATTCTGACATTTTGATTTTTTTCTGGTAACGCCGTTTAGCGATCATTTTTTTATATTGATAGATCGGGCGATTCTGAACGCGGCTATACCAAATATGTGTATATTTGATTTTTTTTATTGTTTTATTTTTAATGGGGCGAAAGGGGGGTGATTTGAACTTTTATATATTTTTAAAAACATTTTTTTTACTTTTTGCATGCTTCAATAGTCTCCATGGGAGACAAGAAGCTGCAAGTGAGCAGATCACCTGTGTGTAGCAGAAATGCTCACTTGCTTTGAGCACAGACCACCGGGAGGCATTAATAGCAATCCGGCTATGACAATCATAGAGGTCTCTTGGAGACCTCTTGGGTGTCATGCCAACCCATCGGTGACTTGCGATCATGTGACGGGGTCACCGATGGGCGGGATTTCTGGCGTGTTTCCAGTAAGCATGAGTTAAATGCCGCTGTCAGAGATCGACAGCGGCATTTAACAGGTTAACAGCTGACGGTGGATTGCGATTCCACAAGCGGCTGTTAGAGGCACATGTCAGCTGTTCAAAACATCTGACATGTGCCGGGAAATATGTGGGCTCAGCACCAAAGTCCACATCAAGGGGAGGGATTCTGATGTGGAAATACCATTACGCCCAACGTCGGAAAGGTGTTACACAATTATTTTTAGCACAAAACTCATTTGTTCAAGTAAAAAAAAAAATATATGGTCTCCAAAAGGTGTCCATATCCTTGTATGCATGCATGCATGTTGACAGAGTAAAAATAGGCTAGTGAATGATGCACTCCTCCCAGTCCACAATCTTAAATGTAAAGTATATTCAGCCTCTTCTCCATTTTTTTAATGAAATTTACAATCCCTTTAAGCTAACAGATTATCTTAACATGTTTCTGTTTAATTTTAAGGAAAGTGAAAAGAAATCTGTTTAAAAAAAAAAAAGTTTTCAGATATGATAAAGATCAGCTTAGTTTCTGTCATTTTCATCTGAGGTGTCTTAGCCACATGGTGAAATTGCCAAGTCAGCAGCACACATCTAAGGCTGCCGTCACACTATCAGTATTTGGTCAGTATTTTACATCAGTATTTGCAAGCCAAAATCAGGAGTGGCTGATAAATACAGAAGTGGTGCATATGTTTCTATTATACTTTTCCTCTAATTGTTCCACTCCTTGTTTTGGCTTACAAATACTAATGTAAAATACTGACCAAATACTGCTAGTGTGACGGCAGCCTAAGAGTATAGAAAGGTGTAAACATGTAAAGCAGCTCTCATCTGCTAGAGCTAGTATGCAAAGTCAAGCACATGTAAAGGTGACCTAGATGGTGCAGAGAATGTTTCAAACTAGAGACAACTCGTTAGCATGTTAAGAAAAAATATTTCAGAAACTGCATTGGGTGAAATTTTAATCGTTGCTTTTAATTGGAAAATGGTGAAAAAAACCCAAACAAGGCACATATAACACTTTACAACAAACTGTAATGGTATAAAAATGTGAAGATAAGTTGTTAGCTTTCCTGACCTCTAAAATAACAATTTCAGAGCATTTTTTTTTTTTTTTAAACTCCGCTTCGGCCTGTTCCCTTGTTGCTCTTCCTGGAAATGCAGAAATACAATGGCAACTAGGAATTGCTAATCCTACTGTAAATTATACATTTTTCCTACACAAACAAAAGAATACAGCAGCACACTGTAAGAAGCAAGATGTATGTAAACATTGAACACATTAAATTTGACCTGCATCACTGTTCAGTATGTTCAATGTTTGCATCCATCTTCGCGCTTAAGGTACCGTCACACTTAGCGACGCTGCAGCGATACCGACAACGATCCGGATCGCTGCAGCGTCGCTGTTTGGTCACTGGAGAGCTGTCACACAGACAGCTCTCCAGCGACCAACGATGCCGGTAACCAGGGTAAACATCGGGTAACTAAGCGCAGGGCCGCACTTAGTAACCCGATGTTTACCCTGGTTACCATCCTAAAAGTAAAAAAAACAAACAGTACATACTTACCTACAGCCGTCTGTCCGCTGCACTCCTCCTGTACTGTCTGTGTGAGCACAGCGGCCGGAAAGCAGAGCGGTGACGTCACCGCTCTGCTTTCCGGCTGACCGACGCTCACAGACAGTACAGGAGGAGTGCAGAGCACAGCGCTGGAGGACAGACGGCTGTAGGTAAGTATGTAGTGTTTGTTTTTTTTACTTTTAGGATGGTAACCAGGGTAAACATCGGGTTACTAAGCGCGGCCCTGCGCTTAGTTACCCGATGTTTACCCTGGTTACCAGTGAAGACATCGCTGAATCGGTGTCACACACGCCGATTCAGCGATGTCTGCGGGGAGTCCAGCGACAAAATAAAGTTCTGGACTTTCTTCCCCGACCAGCGACAGCACAGCAGGGGCCTGATCGTTGCTGCCTGTCACACTGGACGATATCGCTAGCGAGGACGCTGCAACGTCACGGATTGCTAGCGATATCGTCTAGTGTGACGGTACCTTTACAGAGTGCTGCTGTATTCTTTTGTCTGTACAGTATATTATGCAGTCGTTGCAGCTTGCACCTGTTCACACTTGCTTTATTCTGATCGGAGGAGCTGGTCAGTTTATTTATTTTTGTAGTATATTGGATGTGGAGACTGCCTCCTTTTCTCAGTACTCTTGCCATCAGCCAAAAGCTATTTTTGATTATTGCTAAATCCTATCTGCCCTTTGTATTTGTAGGCTTTAAGCTCGGGAGAGGCACGATATTAGGTCAGGGTGGGCTCTCATGAATTGGCCAATAAGTACCTTCATTTTTGCAAGTATAGTCTATATAGCAATAATACAATTCAAACTTCATGTGTTCAATGTTTGCATACATCTTGGCACTCAGGTTGCTGCTATACTCTCGTTTGTATTTTTCCTACAGTCTGGCACTGTCTAATCAGTGCTAATAATGTTTTTTTTAACCGTGTAAAGGCAATTTATTCATAGTTTAACAGGATAGATGACAATGGAAGGGGAACAGCACAACTTTGAGTTTACTTTGTAAGTTATTTGTATCTTCAATAAACTCAGCAGTAACACGTGGCATTTATAAATTTAGAGAAATTCTTATTGAGCTTAATATGTGAGCAATAGCCAATGTCGAGATCCCATTTTTCACGTAAACATAACATAGAGGATTCAAGGATGGCAGAAACTCTTTCTTTATTCAATTCTTATTAACAACACGTTTCTGGGTATAAGTCCCTCTTCATCAGGTTTAAAAGACAGCAAATACACATATAAACTCACGATCCATACGAATTAGCAAGGCCGGCTTCCCCTGTGAGGCGGTCAATGTCAAAGAGAATGCCAGAACACTAGAAGCACTTGACCTAAGAGTTCCTATTATACTCTATGAAGTTGTGTTTATTCCCTAGCATAACCCATAGAGGTGAGCCTCACCAACCTTGAATAAATAAACCATTTCTATTGTTCTTTCTAACCCAATCCCTATTTATGACTTTAGAACATCAACTAGTATGATCTATGTGTGGTGTTCATAGTCATAGTGGTTTCCAGAGATCAGACAAGATTGGCTCAAAATCTGCTAAACCAAACAAGATTTACAAATGTATTGGAGGTCCTTAAGTCTTTATTCACAGGTCTGTACTGGTGATGTCCTGTCTACAACATACTGTATGACCACTAGAGCCAATCTCTGGTCTCTGCAGTGATGCTGATGTAGATGGCAGTGATTTGCTGCAGCGGTCATACGTTGCAAATAGGACAACACCGCGGCAGCCCGATAAACAAAGGGCAGCACGGAGCAGAAGAGACGTTGCTGGAGTAGCACGGGCTTCAATAGGGTAACCGTTGCTTATTTCATTATTGCTTTACTTAGCTTTGTCACAATTTTTTCTAATCCTGGACAACTCCAGTGATATAGTTAAGTACGGTCTGTTACTACAACCTGCTACGAACATTAATATATATTTGTATGCTTGCTGACCAGCATACAAGATGTATTTGTGCCTTACCTCCTAAATTCATCCCAGCCTGGAGACACTTCTGTAATCGGCATGCAGGACAATTCTTCCTCCGAATCTTGTCAATAATGCAGTCATTCCTTCCTGCACAGAGATAGCTGTGCTGCCCTGAAAATACACAAAAAGGAATTATTTTCCATCTCATCACTTTCACACTTTAAGTACACGCATTTGTTTGTAAATCTTAACATCAAGATTAATATGATTAAAAAAGATGAGGCAGTCAAAACTGATGAGGAATGTGGTGACATCGAAACAAGAACTTGGACACGGAACAAAAAACAGACATTGATGGATACAGTGAGGATTGTGCTGAAATATATATGTTCAAAAGATTGTAATTTACAAAAGAAGTTTCATTTACATCTCATACCAGGATGTCATTCACTGTGCGACTATCTCAATTATCTCTCTCACTTTCAATAGGATAAAAACCCACAATGAACATCTAAATAGCACACATGCGGGGCAAACAATAATCTAGAAAAGCAGCATTATAGAGAGATGACATGTAGGTACTCAAGGGAGCCTTGTGATATTCTATACTGAATACATCTACATAATAGATGTATGGATTGCCGTGCAATGTGTTTATTCCAATACAGCCCAAGAACATTATCAGAATGAACCACAGTGTAATAGGTTGTCAGTACCATCGCTGGGAATTATCTGTTCATCAAGCCCTACATTGCCACCGATCCTTGAGAAAATATTTTCCACTTAAATGGGTATAAATCACATACATTATGTGAATCTCCAGAAAATTGCTTTAAACATTAAGGAAAATATGTCAAAAACATGATTATTTCTAGAACCTTACAATTACTTTGTGAAATGCAATTCCTTATTTGAAAGTTCATAGAAGTTAAATACCGATATAAAGTAAATGATCAATTTATAATACAATGTCATCATTAGGCTCAAAATTCAGGGCAGATACATTTATAAAGATATGTTTATTGTGGGGGTTCACTGTAGTGTTGTACGACTCTCCAGATCACTGGCATAAAAGTAGCTTAGGTGCTTGCTGTACATTGTTTTCAGCCTCATTCAGACATCTGTGATTTTTAACATACACAAAAAGTAGTACAAGTGTCACTAGTGTTTTGGATCAGTGTATCATCAGTGTTTTTCACGTATTGATTAATACATTTACAAAGATTGTCCTATCCTTTGCAGTAGTAGCATTCACGTGCTATCAGTGATTCTCACAGACTCATAGGGTATGTTCCCACGATCAGGAACTAGGAGCGCTTTGGATGCAAAACATGTTCGCAGAGTCCAAAGCGCTGCCTTTTATTGAACACAGGTAAATCCGCATGTGTTCACTGAGCCGTGCGGATTCACTACGTCCAAAATATTCTATCGATGACCTTCCTGTTGCGGAGACTAGCGGAGGGCCTCTGCAATAGTAACTGACAAGTTGCACTCTTGAAAGACGCGCTGCATGTCAGTGTCCGCAGGTGATCCACAGGCGACTAGGCACTCAGAGTGGACATGGGATTTCTAGAAAGTCCATCCACTATGCTGTAACATCTTGCCGCTGTAGTTTTGACGCAGCGTCAAACCCGCAGCAATTCCTGAGCATGGGAACGTACCTACAGACTTGTATTGGTACTTTTCATCCATGATGTTGATAAATGCGGACATGTCGCTCTGATTTTTGAATCGACAAAGAAACACAGACATGAGAACGGCCTCATAAGCTATAATTGCTATGTGTACTATCCATAAAAATTAGGGATAGAAACCACTGATGTCTGAAAGAGGCTTTATAACTTGTTTTAATGTATACCAGTATGCAGTTGTGGCTGCGGTATACCAGACTAATATCAAAAGATGTAGATAACAATATGGAGTCATTTTTGGAGAGTCTACTGGAGAGTCTATGATTGATACCATCTTGGGATGGAAGAAGGCCAGGTTGAGTAGTACTAGACCTATGCTTGAGGAAGACTGCAGCTGAGTCTAAGGCATTCAGACATCATTGATTTTACTCCCATGCAAAAAAAATGGTCAGAGTTTCATCAGAATGTCATCAGTGTTTGGTTAGTGTGTCAGTTTTTACCATCAGAGTTTTACCAATTTTTGTCAGATGAAAAAGAAGCCAATGATGAAGGTTTCTTAAACCTTCTCCTATCAATCAGTGTGTAAAAAATGGACAGTATATGGATGACATCCTAGTAGTGTCTGATTGTTTTGAGGAGCCATAGACATGCACTGGTGACTTAAACATGTCTTCATGATTTTCTGCAGACCACTTGGTCCGCAATAATACCCAGACATGTGAACAGCTCTATAGACTTTAATAGGTATGAGTTCTATCCGTGAAATCCATGGGCAGAATTTATATGCGAAGAAAATATGGCTGAATGAGCCCTTAGAGGTAATGATTGGGACATCAAAATGTAGAGGACTGGTCAGCAGAAGGTTGGCAGCCCTGATAATCGTAGTATCATCTGGTTGCTTCAGTCCTGTGCTATATAGACATAATTAATTCACATTGGTTAATAAAGGGCTCAGGTACGGACTGGGACTGAAATTCAGCCATGTCATTTGAAATCACACAGGCCCATGCTGTCCCCGTCCCCAAGCACCAGGTGGAATATATTACTAATATTACCCTGGATGGAAATTTACTACATGACCAATATTTCTAATCATTCCCTTGGCCTGCTGGGATAAGTGATGGAGTTGGCGACTTTGTGCTCCATCACAACTCTTAACAGTATAGGTGTCTAGAGAACACCAATTCTGTTAACAATGAAGCAGACAAGGCGGCCCATGACCAGACAGGCCATTCTGGCATTTGCCAGAATTGCCAGTCCGGCCCTGAAAGGGTTCATAGGAATAGCAATAACGCTCTTCCTATTTGATAAAAAAAAGGCTAAGCAGTGAGATAATGCTTAACTGTGATAAATCCTAAAATATGGTGTAAAGAAAACACCGTCCTGAGGTTTGTGTGAAAGCAACACTGGTCTGAGGCCCTGTAAAGTCAACCATGGCCAGTGAGTGACACTGTTGTGTTCTGGAATAGATGATAGCTCCATCTACTAGATACCGGTAATTGTCTAAGGGTCACTTCCGTCTTTCTGTCTGTCCTTCGGTCTTTCTGTCACGGATATTCATTGGTTGCGGCCTCTGTGTCATGGAATCCAAGCCATTGATTGGTCGTGGCAAAAACGCCCACGACCATTGCCACGACCAATCAGCGACGGCCGCAGTCCGGCGGCAATATGGCCACTCTTTCCTCCCCGCAGTCAGTGCCCGCTCCATACTCCCCTCCAGTCAGCCCTCACACAGGGTTAATGCCAGCGTTACCGGAGCGCGGTGTAACGCACTCCGGTTACGAAGCTATTAACCCTGTGTGACCAACTCTTTACTATGCAGCATCAATAGTAAAAAGATCTAATGTTACAAATAATAATAATAATTAAAAACGTTATTCTCACCGACGTGTCGTTCTGTCCTCGGCAGTGCAAGCGGCAGGTGCTAAGGATGATATGCGAGAAGGACCTGCCATGACATCACAGTCATGTGACCGCAACGTCATCACATGTCCTGCGCTCATACCAACCCTGGCACTGGAAACTGCAGTGCACCCAGTCCTCATCTCTCTCTCCAGCCCGCAGCTATGGCATTTCCAGGAGGAGGCTACTATCCGGCCCCGGGGGTGAGTGCTGTGCCGCGGCCTCTGTGCGCTCACTGACTGCCTTTGGTTAGTGATGACCAGGAGGGGGGCTAGGTATAATCGCATGCGGTACCGCGTGTAGTCTGCACGAGGAGCTCACAGGGCGGAGTGCAGGTATGCACAGGGTGGGGTTCCTCACTTGGTTCCTTGAGAAGTCACTTTTAGGGCAGTTCCCACATTTTGCAAATTGGACCATAGTCCTGTATAGGAGGTAATAGTGCAAAAAAAGGAAGTTCTAGGAGCCACGTAATACTACGTGACTGGGCAATATACTACGTGGCTGGGCAATATACTACGTGGCTGGGCAATATACTACGTGGCTGGACAATATACTACGTGACTGGAAAATATGCTACGTGGCTGGGCAATATACTACGTGACTGGGCAATATACTACGTGGCTGGGCAATATACTACGTGACTGGGCAATATACTACGTGGGCTGTGCAATATACTACGTGGACATGCATATTCTAGAATACCCGTTGCATTAGAATAGGGCCACCATCTCATCTAGAATATACTGCAACCACAAAGCATCTGAGCCTTGTGTGAGATGTAACGATCAAGTGTGTTGTGCCACAGCTGTGTGAAAAAAAGGAAAAATACATTTATTTTTTCTTTAACCAATAAAGGAAAACTTTTTATTTAAAGGGGATCACTCAGGCTACCTTATACAAAGTCCATTCCTTATTTAACTAAAATTATGAAGTAGCAAACAAGAAAACAATTTCTGAAGCAGATTGTGTAAAGGCTTTCAGTGAACACCTCTGACTTTTTTCCCACTGTTTCAAATTACATAATCTGCAACTGAATAAACAGGCAGTGGGAGCTCTACTAACGTTTTCAGGCTTATGACCACTATATTGTGATGCTTCTAATACCTGGTGACTAATATAATCTCATTTTGATTTGTCTGCACCAATCTCTGACTACAAAAACTAGAAGTCATTAACCTTACTGGGGTTTACCATGGACATTTTCTACACTATATCAGCATTCCTCACACTCCCCAGGTCCAATGCTACCTCTCCGCAACTTCTTCGGTGACTGTTTACAGGCTGCAGTGGTGACATCACAGAGCTGCTGTCAATCACTAATTTCAGTGTCAATGTAGACAGCGAAAACCCCTTAAAGGTTCCAAGTAGACAAAAAGTGGCTACAAAAACAAGGACTGAGCATTTTATGATAAGCTCACCAGGTACAAAACCTATTTGACATGGTACGCAGATACATAAAGGGCAGAGCCTACAAACCATGGTAAAGGTGAGGCTACAAGGGGTGCTGAAGTGGCACTTGCACCAAAAGACACTTGTCTGATTAGAAGACACTAGTATTATAAATGGCAAAGATAGTTGGGGCACACATTTCACACATTGCACTGGGACCTGCTTTTGAATGAATTAATATAAAAAATTGCACACCATGCAACCTTGAACTAGCCTCCGTGTCACAAGGGCACAGGAAGTAAAATTTATCCCACTGCCTTAAAAGTAACTTGTCTAATGCCTGGATATGAGAAATTTGCAGTTTTCCATAGGATAAAACAGCACAGCTGCGAACACATTTCCAGGAACTGGGAACTATGACATCTTTCATGCATCATCTATGTGGTGAAGATCCTCTCTCCTAATAGTGCAATCTAATACCGGCTTAAAAATCGTTAGCTAGCATTAAAATATTTCAGAAATTTCGTAAGAATTCAGGTAGCCCAGTCCACACGTTTGTTTAATATGCATAATATTACCAAATACTGGCATTAGGAGAATATATGCCATTTTGCAGAACAATGATTCACATATTCAGATCTTATCACGATTGATTGCTTTTTGTCTTTGTTTTTGTTTCAATGCAGAATGAACATGCATACGCTAGAAAAAAGGAGTTTATTATCTAATGTTACAATCTTACCTAATAAGTGACCGATTAAACAAAAAATAAAGTTACCAAGCAGCAAGAAGTGATGGGCAAGTGGCCAGTAAAATAAACTTGGCTTCGTGACACTACATGGGCGCTGCCCAAATCTGCTTCCTGTCTCATTGAAGTAGCGGAGTAGACGGTAAAACAGAGTTATGTAACTGTTGTGATCTAGCCTTAAAGTGGGACTGCCGTTGCTGGGCAGTTTCTGGAGACTCAGAGAAAAATCCTTAAAAGTCTCGAGGAGGAAATGTTCCACAAAGAAGACTGAAAACAGTTTAATCACTGCACTAATCACTAGTATACAAGGCACACTGATCATTTTCATAAACCCAGCGAGTGTGAGATTAAAGACAAGTTCCAAAACCAATTTT
The DNA here is from genome assembly GCF_032444005.1 of Ranitomeya imitator. NCBI lineage: Eukaryota > Metazoa > Chordata > Amphibia > Anura > Dendrobatidae > Ranitomeya > Ranitomeya imitator. The sequence continues at coordinate 1,034,212,194 of NC_091282.1, forward strand.
TTTGCTATCTATTAAGCATCTTTTAGCAATGATTTCTTGTATCAGCAACAATAGGGACAGCGGGAGTATTTCTATACAAACTCCACCATGGCTGGCGACATCAATGCACCGCTCAGTCATTATATTGTCACTGTATGATGTAAGTAACTGCTCCTATTTATAATATTTATAAGGCTAGTTTCACACATCAGTTTTTTTTTTTCAGGCTAAATCCGGCAAATTTGTAAAAAAAACGGATCCGTTTTTTAGCTGGATCCGGCCTTCTTTAATGCGCATGGATTTTTGACTTCCTGTTTCGGGGACGAGAGAGAGATAGACCAGAACGGAAAATCTGCATGATTTGTATGGAAAATGCTTTGAAAACCGGATTCATTGTTTCACACCTCCGTTTCATGTGTTTTTGGCCGCTTCCGTCACTGTGCGCTTTTTTTCGCCAGACAAAAAAACGTTGCTGTGGACGTTTTCTCCGTCCGCTGGAAACGACTATTTGGACGGATTCAGAAAAAAACGGATGAAACGTCTGGCCATCAGGCACAATCCAGCGCTATACAACTCTATGGCATAAAAAAAAGGATCCGTTTTTTCCAAAAATTGCCGGATTGTGCCTGAAACAAAAAAAAACATTTTTTTTCCTTTTATATATTTTTACCCATTTTTCCCTGTAGTTCCCTACTTTTAAAGGTATCTGGTATGATTAGCCACAAAAACAGATAAATTATTCCTAAAGAAGATTTCAATCCTTACATTAGTGAGGGAGGCAGAGGCATGCAAGACTCGTGGCCGGAACGGTGCCTTGAGTCTTTTGGCCACACCAAGGGTGCGCCGAGCACACTAAATAGCATAGCTGTTGAAACATCAGTTTCTGCTGAACGAAGACCACCTAAAACACTGAAGGAGAGAAATTTGTAGGGGTTACGTGCCCTACAAGGCTATGTGCTTTGTCTACACTGTCAGCGCTACAAATCCTTCCCATGTCTCAGATATCAATCAGGTTTATAATGTTTAGAGCAGAAAAATATCGCTCCCGAAAGACTGGTTACATGGCTTTACTGGACTCCTAAGTGGCAAATGGCACTTATGTAGTCATACATTACTTCTCCTGTATCATAACATATATAGGCAAATTTGTCAAGAATGGGTTTGAGAAAGCTGTCAACTGGAAATTTGCTGAAATGTTAGCTATCTGATAAAACTCATGTCATGTTTGAAAGAGAGGGTGAAAATCTGTGCTACAATCTATGTTCAGGCTCTCCATTCTATTAGGGTATGTATCCACGTTCAGGATGGCCAGCACTTTGGACAGAGCGTAAAACTCGCTCTGCCCAAAGCGCCGCCCCCTTCTGTAGACGCGATGATTCTGGATGTGTTCACTGCACACATCCATAATCATCGCACCCCATTCATAGGGCCCTGTGTGTTACCTTGCGGCGGCGCAGCGTCGCCACAAGGTAAACAGACATGCTGCGTTGTAAAAAGACGCGCCGCATGTCCGGAAACGCAGGGCCGCCGGGTGCGTGTTCGCACGCATAGTGGAGACGAGATTTCATAAAATCCCCTCCACTATGCTGTAACATCTGTACGCTGCGGATTGAACGCTGCGGCTCTACGTAGTGTTCAATCCGCAGCTATTCCGGATGTAATACGGCCCATGGACACATACCCTTAGTGTATTCATAGCTCATAATAAGGGAATATTGGGTAATGAACACGATGAAGAACTGATCTCTATTACAGATGTAGCACTTCCTCTTAATGTGAGAAAAGCAATGGTGAAGAAAGAAATTTCACTTTTAAATCTAAAAACTAACACTTTTTTGTAACGGGCAAACCAACAATGGAAACTGACTCATCTCACCAAAGCTTTTCTTGTCTTAACTCGACTGATCTGATAAGCACATCCTTTTCCTCTACAATAGAGTGTTACAAAAACTTTAAGCTAAACATCCCCATGATTTGCTGAGGTAATCAATTTACAATGTATTTTCATTCAATTTAAATATGCCATACATGGATAATAAAAATAACTCATTCATTATCAGCCAACTATTTCCAAGGTTTAGTTTCCAACAACTGAATTTTACATAAAAAATATTAAATTCTGAATATAAGAGGGTTTTTTTGTTCAGCTCCTCTCCTTACTGTTACTATCACCTAAAGGCATAGGAAGATTCAACAAATTTAGTTTTGGTTTTGTGAAAGTTTTCAGATGTGGAAAATTTCGGTGCACAATATATTTGGGATAAAGTTGCAATACTTTTCAATTCTTAAATTGAAGAGTATGAAAGGTAAGGCAGCTTTCAACCGTTCGTCCAATGGAGTTATTAAGGCGGGATTGCAGAAAATCAACTTACATGCATAGGATGCAGAATTTGATCCAAAATGTATGCTCTTTTTGTTTTTTTAAAGATGTATAGCACTTAAAGAGGACAAGTCACTTGCTCAAACAATTGAGTTAAATACCTTGCAAATATCTGTGCTCCCTTAGTTATTCAGCTCTTTTACCTTTTGTACTGCATCATACCATTACATAGATATTCACATTTGATTCTTCCAGAGCGCACTATGTGAAATCTGTGTTGCAATCCAACTGGGCGTTTATTCAGAGTATTCTCTTGTACCGTGCGCTTTCATCTCTCCTTCCCAGATGTTGTCACATCTTTTACAGCATTCTATAATGTGGTCCGATGAGTGTCGCCGGTCCGGGTCTGGCGCCTCCCATCTTTGTTGTGCTGCTACCCTCCTGCTCCTTCATCGCTCCCCGGCATCAGCGCTCCTGTGCAGGCGCTCCTGTGCGCCTCCTCCTTGAGGGAAGAGTAAAGTACTGCAGTGCGCAGGCGCTGGGCCTCTGACCTTTCCCAGGGCAGAAAAGTACACCTGCGCAGGAGTTCAGATGCCCGGGAGTGATGAAGAAGCAGGAAGGCATCGTCGCAAAAAGATGGGAGGCATTGGACCCCGACATGCGACACCCATCGGACCAGACAGTCCCCCCGGGTGAGTATAATATAACTTATTTTTGTTCACTTGCAGGTTGGACCGGGGGCTTATCTACAGCATTATGTAATGCTGTAGAGAAGCCCTGAAAGGCAGTGGCCATATCTTATAGTGGCAAAATCTGCTGACAATTTCCCTTTAAGTGAGTTAAGATGATGCATCTGAGGCATGGATGGAAATAGACTAGGGTTCCAGGTCTACGTGCATTGTAGTTTAGGTGTGATGCTAAAAGCAATGCAATAAACACTTTATTTCTGTGTATATTGTCTTCCTTAATGTTATTTTACACTATGGCAAGAAAATGAGCGGAGACGTCACCAGGCACAGCTAAATGACATTTGATTGAGTTGTCTGTGTGGGTGGAAAACTTGTTTTTCATTTTTTTTCCTCTCTCTCCCTGCGTAGCAGCAAATTGTCTTAAAAATATCAGGCGCTGTCACGTCGGTAAATAACTTAATGTAGGCCTCTAACGTGCAGCATGTGTTACATACGGCAGATCAAGAATTTATATTCAACTAAATATACAAAAGAAGTCCTGAAATTGCTCATCAGTTGTCTAATTGCTAAAGGCTTCATTATGTTCTCATGACTAGGCTCCGGATATCTGTAATAGAGATATTGATGCTACGTATCTGCTGTGTGTTCGGATATGTTGCAGTAGTCAAGCTTTAAGAACAGACAAAAATGGCTCCATAATATTTTATTTTATGAGACTTTCTTTATTGAGTCTTGGCATAAAGGGGCCATATGAAGCCATATGAAGCCGAGAAATATGATGAATGCTCATTCAACTCTGTAGGTACTAAATGCATTCTTCCTTTGTAGTACTGAGTTTATGAAAAATATCTCAATACTGCCTGCATGGCAGTGCACATAGACTGTATGGCTCAGTACTCAGGACTGTTCTTGTTTCTGGTGTCATTATCCGCTTATCATTGTGTTTAAACTGTAAACAGGCTGACGTTACGCTGGACGCCCACAGCTGGATCCTACACTCTGTTCAGCAAGAATGAGGCCCCATACGGGGAGATAACCAGCAGTGCTATTTGTTACAAGCACAATCCTTTGCTTTTCTCATCGCAGCATAAATTGGCATATTTTTAATTTTCTAAGTAAATCAATTGCAGCAATTATAAGCCACATTTAACTCAAAGGTCAGTGAGACAGTAAGGATATTTCTGTACTTCCTAGGTGCCCCAACAAAGTACAGGAGTACTCTTCTCGGCAAATATAAAGTAGATGGGTGCACAGCGTTATTGTGACATCTGTCTACCTGCCCTACCTGTCTCTGCTTCTGTGCTATTGTTGTGGTTGACAGTTCTAGTTCTGTGTCCTCTGGGACTTGTAGTTCTGTTCAGGCTGGGAGATATATGGTAACTTCAGTCGGTGTTGCTCCTTGCTGGGTGGGGCTGCAAGCTATTTAAGCTCCAGATTTCTTGCTATCCTCTGCTAGTTATAAACGGACTTGCTCCTGTGTTTTCTGTGCTTTGCTATATTTCCAGTAGAATTCCTGTTTTTGACTATTCTAGATCTTTACTATTTTGTCTCTACACTGACCTCTTATTTCTGACCCAGCTTCCAGACTATTCTTTTGAATCTGATTTGCTCCTCTGGACCGTTTTTGATAGTTGAGAGCTGCTACATCGCTCCAGTGTTTGCTTGGCAAGCTGCAAGTCACTTCTCAATGTAAGTGAATGGGAGCCAGAAAGAGACCCTCAAAGACACACATTGACCATTACCTCTGACTTCCAGTCAGTCAGAAGCTGTGGTCAAAAGCTAGTGGATAGGGACTGATCACTACAGTGGCACTGTAAAATATATTAGCAGGGTCAGGAAACTTACATTTTTCATACCACTCCAGTGGTGAAATAAAAGAATAAAAACACTTTAGTGGTGCATTAAATCCAGGTCTAAAGCAAACTAAAGTGTTTGCAATGTTGATCTTAAGGTATGATAGTTGTCCTTTAAATACGATTTCTCAAAAAATATATTTATCACTGATCCGAAAGAAAAGAAAAACATATGATTACTAGGAAAAGTTCTGGTTTTTATTTCTCCATAGAGCTTGATCTGAGAAAAAAAAAAAGGTGGCGTAAAAGCGTAAAATAGCTTTAGGCCTGGGCTACACTTTTTAACTATTTAGCTATAGCTGTAGTCCAAAGCAATACCTTGAGTTGTACGCAAATGTGTGGACTCCAGCAACCACTTAAGGATCCCAGAAAAAGTAGCAGTGGAGCCGAAGCCTTATGCATATAAAAGAGTAGGGGTACACTGTACAGAATGATTGCTGCAAATCTGCTATCATTTCACAGCAACATCCACATATATACATGGTGAAAATCAATGGCAGGAGGAGCTGCATACTCTATTTCACTGCCAGAAGGTTTTTGCTACATTTGAACTGCAGTTTTATAAACACACACACACAGTATATATTGTACGTTAACTTGCTGTCAATTGTGGTGTAGAATCTGCAGCAAAAAACTGAAACAAAAAGCTGCATGTTCCACTACATGAAACTGGTGACCTATACTTAGGATAGCCCATTAATATATGACAAGTTGAGTTCCAACATCAGTCACTCCCACTGATCAGCTGTCCTCAGCCCCTGTGATGGCGGAATGTCAGCAGTAGAGGTGTTGCACAGCACAGCTCCATCCACTACTTAGTGGCATCTATTCCCTATTCACATGAATAGAAGCAAATCTGCAGTGATTAGCAAATGAAAAGCAAAGGATCTATCTGGCAGATGTTTTTGATTGACCTATGCTGTGCTTCACTCCTCAACTGCTCAAAACCAACCATTGCTGAGAACAGCTGAGTAATGGGGTGCTGAGTGTCTGACCCTCATTAACCTGATATTGATGACCAACAGCTTCACGGATTCTATGAGCCAGATTCAAGATTGGCATTGTTCACGCCAGTCATGATAAGGGTGTGTGCTGGAGTCAGACGCTCCTCATTCATGAAGTGGTGTATGCCTCTTCATGAAACTGGATCGTCTGATGAGTGGCATGCACCTCCATGCGCAGCGCCAAAAATCTCATTCCAGTCAGATACTTGAGTGAGATTTCTGCAGTACGCAACGCCACAACTTGTAACGCATTAGACAAGCTGTGGTGTCACATCACTGCTTCGCCGCATTCCGCTTATTTTGACGAAGCTGGGAGAAACTGGCATGAAAACTGCATAATTTAGTTGCAACTCCGTTTTGTGCCAAAATGTAGCACCTTTTCAAAGCTTTTCCACCAGAATTCTGGCATGGAAGATTTGAAAAATCAGGCCCTGTTTGTTCTTCCTTCGTGTTTCAGTGGTTTCCCTCAAGGTCTCCTAGTTTCCTTGCACTCCTAAAAAACATCGATAAGTTTACTGCTGTCCCATAATACTGGCCCTAGTGAGTATCTATTTGTTTTACCCATGAAATTTGTGAGACTTTTGGGTGCAAGGAATGATGATGTGAATGGTTACAATGTTGGGAATTCTTTAAAATCACTAAATTGTTAAGCATTTTAATATCAGGCTTTAGTCACAATGGTGCTTTCCTATTTTTCTAGTCTATCCCAAGCACAGACAAAACAGGACAGATAGACACAATGACCTTGAAACGGTTTCATGAATGTAATGTTGGGTTTTGTCAGACCTCTATGTAATCAATTATTTCACTTCATTAAAAAAGCTCTCAGAAATTCTGTTTATGGACTTGGTACCATTTTAATGTCTCTGAATATAAGGTACTAGATCACACAGTAGAAGTAAATTAAATTCACAATAGCAGTAATACTTCAAAAAGCTGTCAGTAAATAGTCTACTGTCTTTTTCCTTAGGGACCTCAGATTCCGATAAGAAACCACTTTTCTTACTTTTCCATTTCAAAATTATCTGTGATGATACGAGTTATCAGGAGAGTTATAAAATGCCTTCTAAAAGAAACGTACACTGGTTTGTACAGATAAAAACTGTTTATGTGATCTATTGTACGGATAAATCTGATTTATGCTTCCGTAAATGCATCATTTACATATGCAAGGCATGTTGCAATATAACATCGCAGCACGACATTTCACAACCCGGCAAGGATTTTACTCTCCTTCACTTATTTAAAGATGTAAAGCTACATCGAATTATTAGAATTCATATTGGGTAGAGACGTCTGGGTGAATGTTCTCTCCCACAAGCCATGAAAATCTCGGCATTAAGACTATCATTCCATGTAGACTGACTTGACTCGGAAACAGAGGTAAAAAAGTTGTGGGCAGTTGATGTGACAGATGAACTCTTTAGGGACAAAGTTATACAACATGCAGGTCTCAGGGGACGCTTTATGACAAGAAGCAATCTGGTTAAATAAAATACTATACTGTTAATATCGGTAAAAATGCAGCAATTTTTCACCAGTCCATCACCATTTAGACAATATTACTGCCATACAGCTGCAATAAGAGGAGAGAATAACGCAATCCTGACCTGTTCAAGGTCTTTTACATAAACCTGTGCTGAAGCACTTTTCTCAAAATTGTTTTTGCAAGAAGCCTTAATAAATGTGCAGGTAAAAACCTTGAGAACATTAAAGCCCTTTTTGGCATTTTTTAAATATGTTTTTTGTAGTTTTATTTTGTGTGTCTTTTTTCATACATATTTTTCCAGGCTCCTCTGAAGACAAGGTGCTACTACGAAGAAGCTTATGTGGGAAAAGCACCTAAAAAAAATCTTCAGAATGTTGTTTTGATAAAAATGCTACTGACCCCCAAAATTAAAGGCCAAAGTTCTGAATATGTGGACATTTTTATATTTTCCAACAGACCTTTAACCAACATGACTGTAATGTGTTAGACCCCCCACCCAAAAATACAGAGATAAACAGAATAAAAAAACAGCTTCATCTGGCAGGGTAAAGCTGTAATCTTCTTTCACACTGTACATGCAAAAGGCCATAGACTTTGCTGGCCAATACGGTGTTCTTTTGGCATATATTTGCCGAAAAAAAAGTCAGGTTTCTGCTCCAATACATTGAATCTGACAAACCCCCTACGCAGTTTTCTACGTTGAATAATGGTGTCCAGAAATGTGATCCTACAAAGGTATCATGTATATGCCACTGACTACAATAAGTGTATTTTGTAATTGGTGCACTTAGAATGTAATTATAAAAAGTTGACACACACTATTGTTATAACAAAACATAAAGTTACTTGAAAATTAGTCAACTCTGCAAACAAAACATGCCGAATTACCGATATGCCAGTCGTAATAACTAATTATACAAAACAACAAATTACCCATAAATTAGTCAACACAGCACAACATAAAATACATTCTACTACTTTGTGTGCAGACTATGGAAAGCAATCTTTAAAAGACTTCACAAATACTGAAAAGAATTTGACTTTGGGAAACGGAAAACTTTCCCCTAGAGTTTTCTCTATCTTTTCAGATTTTGGCAATACATTTCCTGACTACGACGTTAATTATTCAGACATCATAACTAATTGAATGTCAAAATGATTAAGAGTTACTTTCCAATGGAATGGAAAGAACAGACAAATATAAGGCAGTGAAAACTGCAACCCTCTGTGTAGTAGGGAAACGAAATGAGGTTTAATTGCTTATTAAAAATGGACTGTGTCTGCAACAGAAGAGAAGATGAGGCGATTTGTGGAAAAAGCATTTTGGGGTAGGTAGATGGACTGCTTAGTGGAGGGGGTAATTACCTTGACAGTAAATGAAATGTAGTGTTTTGAGTAGGTCTGAGTATTGTGCTGCATTGTTTTCTATGGATTGATTAAAACTAATAAAACGAGATATACTAACCTTCCTGCTCTACCGCTGATCCAACACAGGTGGCTCCTGAGGTCTCCTCCAACTCTGGACACGGTGTCTGCCCTGTTCAGAAGTCGCAGAACAGCTGCAGCGATCAGGTGACTAGTAGAGCATGTCATTGGATGTTTCTTCAATGCTTTATTCTAGTCACCTAACCGTTCAAATTACTTAGGCCGGGATCACATTAGCGTTTCTGTGTGCAGCATATGATTCGCATGCATCATGCGTACATATGTTTAACATGATGTACGTAGGGACATGTGTTTGCGAATGCATCGTTTTGCGGTGTGCGGCGGTGCCCTGCAAACGCAACATGTTTCATTTTTTGAGGCGTCAAATATTGTGCAATCATGCGCATGCGGATGATTGAGGATTAGTGCGTACAAAAACGCATTACAGTTTATGGGAATGCATTGGAATGCACGGACATGCGTACGCATGCGTTCGATACGCATGCATACTTCAGACTGAACAGGAACTGGCTTTAGCCACTCAAAAAACAAAGGGGTATAAAAGGGAGTGAGGACACAGCAATTTCATTACTTTCAAGACTCTGGATGTAAGCACAAGACTTTGGATGTAAGTATAGAAGCTTTGAACAGGTCTAATTTTTTTGTTCCTTCTAGACAGTTTGCTGTTCCGGTCCTGGTGCTGCCGTCCTAGTGCTGCCATCCTGGTGCTGCCTGACTGCTGTGCTGTTGGACTACTGCCTGTAATGTAAGTATTGGTGTTCATTGTTCTGTTTTTTGGGGGGGCTACATTGTGTTTGTCTCTTAACAAGTTAAATTTTTCTTATCTGTTCTTTTCTCTAGTGCTTCACTTGATTCCTGCCTGCTATTCCAACATGTCCTCCACTGAGGCTTCTGAAAGTGGACATGACACGGATTACGTAATCACATTTGATTTACTGATTGGTATGTATTGACTGGCAATACTATACATGTGGTAAATCATGTATTTTCTTTACAGGTACCCTCCAAAGTGGAAGAGCAGGAGAAACCAAGTGGATTCTTCCCAGGGTCGTCGGCCTCAAGTTGCTGAGGAGGAAAGACGGGGGTGTAAGTAGGCTTTATCAGAGTTGTAATTGAATTTGTTTTCAGTTTTACTTACAAATTCTTTTTTGTATTTCATCTATAGGTTCCACAGCGTGAGGAAGGACGTGACGTAGATAACGACCTACTTATTCACGTTGTGCAAGAGCAAGCAGCGTTGTGGGACCCCCGTGATCGGAATCATTCCGACTCAGCCTTGATCCGACGACTCTGCGAAGAAGTGGCAACATCGCTGCTGGCTGTCCAATCCAAAATTGAAAATGTAGAGATCTTAAGGTCTCTCCGGTAGCCAGGAATCGGTGGAAAAGAAATTGGGAAAAAAACAGTATGTGGCTTTTAGAACAGTAATATTCATGACAGGTGTTTCTTTTTCAAAATGACGTACCTTAGGCTCACCAGACGTTCCTCAGCAGAAATTGCTCTACATAGCTTGTGTCCTGCCTGGTGAGGGATCCTCTGACACGTAGCAGCAATTCTTGGATGCTCTTTTCAGACATTCTTGTCTACTCGAAAAACTTTTGCGGGTTTTCACGAAGCTCAGTTTACAATGAGTGGTAGGCTCCACGGCTCTCTCGGACTTCAACAATGGGGTGCTGCAAATAGCGACGATGAAGTCTTCTCCATCTTTCTCTTCTCCCTTCTTCCTCACAACCCACAGCAAACGCAAAAGCTAGTTTCAATGATAAATCCAGGTCCAGATAGAAGCTCTCCAAGCTAAGATCCATCTTGCAGCAGGATACAGCATCAAAAGACGATGATTTCATCTGTGCAGTGTGTCTATATATAGAAATCCCATAAGCCATGACCATTGGGAAATACCGTACACGCATGCGCATGAACAATGCAAACACATACAAAAACGCATACAAAAGCAGCGTTTTTTTATGTAATGCGCAAGATCATGCGGATAAAAACGCTGCGTAAACATGCGTTTCCAAGCGTTTTGATATGCGTTTGCGAATGCAGATGACATGCGCACAGAAACGCTAATGTGAACCTAGCCTTACAGTTGCAGTGATACTGACATTTCCAAGCAAGGCAGACACCACTTCAGCAGGTGGCAGAGACCTTTGGCGTAGCCTGCGCTGAATCTGCGGGGGTGCTGCAAGATGTGCATGTGTCCAATTATTTTCAATTAATCTCTGCCTGAAAAAAATATTTTCCTCTCAGACAGCCTCTGTAACCCCAATAGCGTGTATAAAATGAGTACAGAAGAAGATAATCAATGGCCATTGTCTCTGCACAGATAACTGGGAAAATATTCAGGGAGAGTGAGTAAAACAATAAATCTTTCCTCCATGTAACAGTCAGTGAGTTCAACTCTAAAGGTACTGTCACACTAGACGATATCGCTAGCGATCCGTGACGTTGCAGCGTCCTCGCTAGCAATATCGTCCAGTGTGACAGGCAGCAGCGATCAGGCCCCTGCTGGGAGATCGCTGGTCGGGGAAGAAAGTCCAGAACTTTATTTCGTCGCTGGACTCCCCGTAGACATCGCTGAATCGGCGTGTGTGACACCGATTCAGCGATGTCTTCACTGGTAACCAGGGTAAACATCGGGTAACTAAGCGCAGGGCCGCGCTTAGTAACCCGATGTTTACCCTGGTTACCAGCGTAAAAAAACAAACAGTACATACTTACATTCAGCTGTCTGTCCCTTGCCGTCTGGTTCCTGCACTGACTGCTGGCCGCAAAGTGAAAGCAGAGCACAGCCACAGCGGTGAGTCACCGCTGTGTGACTCACCGCTGTGCTGTGCTTTCACTTTACGGCCAGCAGTCAGTGCAGGAACCAGACGGCAAGGGACAGACAGCTGAATGTAAGTATGTACTGTTTGTTTTTTTACGCTGGTAACCAGGGTAAACATCGGGTTACTAAGCGCGGCCCTGCGCTTAGTTACCCGATGTTTACCCTGGTTACCGGGGACCTCGGGATCGTTGGTCGCTGGAGAGCTGTCTGTGTGACAGCTTTCCAGCGACCAAACAGCGACGCTGCAGCGATCCGGATCGTTGTCGGTATCGCTGCAGCGTCGCTAAGTGTAACGGTACCTTAAGGAATTGGCACTGAGCACACATCAGTAGTATCTGCAATCACCTTCTTCGCAAACCACCTTTGTACACAATAGTATTGTTCAAGATGTCATAAAGCTATAGTCTATGCCATGGAACAGAGACAGACTGTTTGGATCTGATGAGGCACAAAACCACAGGTACTAGTGTTTGGAAGCCTCTCAGCAGGAGACCCCTACCAATATTCTTTTCCAATAACTCTATGAAAAATTAAAGTATAAACATTTGTGCACATAGTTCACCTTTTTGTCTAAATAAATAATACTAGTCCCATGTTAAGATTAAATAATTATTGTAGTTTCAATAAACTTTGCATAAATGAATATTACAGCTGAATATAATACAATTTATATTATCGTTTATGGAAGAAATCTGCTTCTTTTTCCACTTATTAGCCACTTTTCCCTCTCCCTCTACAATCTGTCATGGTCAAAGCAAGATGGATTGCCAGCATAGTGAGGTGACATGTTACACAGCATATTAAACTCTATGTAAAGTACAGGGAGAGGTGATGAGATTAGTGGAGAGTGAGGTGTCTTCAGCAGAGTGAGACCAGACACATTGAGCTGCAGCTTCTAGCAAATATATTTTACTATAGTGCAGGATTCACAGCCACAAAGTTCAGTACTGTCATATAATGTCCTCTATGCTGCTGCTGAATCTCTTTGTGTACTACAGAGAAAGAAGCCATATTTTTCTGCGTACTGTGTATGGGAAACATCATAGCAGATAATCTCCACCCCCTAGCTCAGAGACAACTGAAAATTAGAGATTTAGTATTAGTATTGTGAAAAATTAATTCAGGATACAAGTCACTTATTGGCCCGAAATGGTGTTATTCTTCATGTACACAAATAGCATCCTATTCTGAAAAGTCACCTGACAGGACAGGCATGCTTAAAAATGTATAATTATTCATTTAATGTTGACATCACTGCATCACATTTTAAGAACATTTGCCACATACACTCATGCAGTATGAATTGTATATCATTTTTTTTAACCTGTGACTTTTTGAACAAAAGTCTGATGCAGTGCAAATACATATGGCTTTACAAAAACCCATTTGTAGGTTTTTTTTTTTAAAATAACTAAGATTTCACCTATTTTATTCAAATGTCTACGGTAAAATCTGCATATTAATGCAGAAGGATTCACATTCTGATTTATCCCAGCCACATTACGGAAAGAATGTGCTTGGTGTGAACTGTACCATACAGCCACACTTAACCCCCAGCACATGCCTCATTTCTCCATGTCTTGATACATCTATGGACCCTGGGCTGTCAGGATTTTATAAGCACAGACCGCGAGCTGGGGTCATATTCAGGTACTTTCAAAGGCAGAATGCAATGCTCAACTAGTGCCCAAATCAAACTTGACAGGTTAGAGATGATGTTTAACAGCTGGATTTAATTTTCATGTTATACATTTACAGTCTAGGAGACACACAAAAAAATATAAGAAGTCTGAACTGATTTTGACCCCACATATCTCACTAAGGCTGCACTGGAAGATATTGTTATGAGAAAGATGCTTCCTGGTGATCACATGCATACAGTGAGCCAGGAGCAATGAATATAGCATAATATATACGGCAACCTAATCCATGAAAATTCAATTTAACATTGTCACACTTTTCATGGTCGCCCAATGCCAACACAAGCTCTAAACTTGTCACAGCTTTTCATATATATTAAACATAGGCAGGTTGACAGGACACGTCAAAGCTGAAAATGTACATGCACTCATTAAGGAACTGACAATAGAAGTAGTCTGACAGATGCCAGATCTGAAGTCTATATAATGTCACCCAAAAAAAGCAGGCTTACTAAGTTAAAGTGGTTGCCAGGTCTAAAACTACAAGGCCACGTGCACACACTGAGTATTTGGTGAGTTTTTACCCCAGTATTTGTAACATAACCCAAAACCAGGAGTGGAACAATCAGAGGAAAAGTATTAGGGTATGTGCACACGTCCGGATTTTTGGCGTTTTCTTTGTGGAATTTCGCCATAAAAACGCTATAAATCCGCTAAAAAAATGCTAACATTATGCATCCTATCATTTAGAATGCATTCCGCATTTTTTGTGCAGATGTTAGCGTTTTTTCCCGCAAAAAAAACGCATACCGCAAAAAATCCGGACATGCTCTATCTTTTTGTGGATTTTTTGCGGATTACCTATCAAAAAGGACATTCCGGAAAATAAAATAAACGCAAAAAATCCGCGCAAAAAACGCGCAAATTCCGCGAGAAATCCGCACGAAAAAAGCGTGCGGATTTCTGGCAGAATTCTCAGGATTATGTCAGGAAAAAATCCTGACGTGTGCACATAGCCTAATAGAAACATGTAACCACGTCCTCATGTTTCACCCACTCCTGGTTTTGGCTTACAAACACAGAGGTAAAAACTCACCAAATACTCAAAGGGTACAGACTTGTGAGTCCTCACATTGCACACACTGTACGCTATGAAGATTCTCTGGTGCCAGTGAAGTTGGGTACAGGGTCAGTTGTTGTGGGCCTGAACTGAGTTACCTTTGACCTGAAAGCCCCCTTCTAAACAGGAATCACAGCTGAGTGTGATGTGCTTTCTTTATTTACTTGCTGTTCGGCAGTCCTTGTTACCTACCCTTCTATGGGACAGGTTACAGCTACAGACATGACAGGAGACTATAGGTCCAGTTCATCAAGTTCAGCTTTAATGTGCAATTCGGATACATGTTAGTGCAGCACACAGAACACAGAGTGAGACAGAATCCACTCTAGAGAATGTTCCCTTTGTCTAGTGTACTATCAGTCCTTGACCCGTTCTGTCCACGCCTCAATAGCTCCTGTTGGTACCAGGGACCTTCTATCTGGCATAACAGCTTCCCTGAGGCCCATCATCCTTCCCTTTTGCTGAGACCCGGCCGAACTCTTCCTCACAGAGACAAGAGATATGGTACTCAATACCTCTACACTCCAGGCCACATTCCGACTAGATGGCCGCAGCCTTTCTTAATGCAAATATATTGTGTGAAGCCAGAAAGAGTCTAGTCAGAATGTGGCTGGGAGCATGCATGTCACACACTTGCAGTCACATGATCACCACTCTTGGTGCCGGCACTGATAAAATCTTTACAGAGCACACGTTCTGAGGTTTCACAAGTCTGAGGTCACAGAGTGACGCAGGCTTTTAGTTTTAGATCAACAACCCGTTTAAGGCGCCCATATAACTTTGGCCAGTTTCACACATCCAAAATGTAAGGTCTAAGTATGACACATGATGGCTGTGGATCTCCTAACCAAAAACAAAAAAAACCTCATAGGCATATATGAGGCTGTTCAGTCTGGGCCAAGAGAGCAGAGTCCCTACATCTGACTGTGAATGACGAATGTGTGAAATTGCCCTGAGATTGTTTGTTGAGCACTTGTTTGGATCTCAGTTATGTCTTCCATCCCTCCTGTACACATACACGTTTGACTTGTCTGAGCACACGAGTCTTCATTGAGGAAAGTGGAATAAGACCTGTGTGAACAAAAAGTTTCTTGTGTTGAAATTCAACAAGACTAATCCTTCTTTCAAGTGCCATCATCGGTTGAGGAAGAATTGGGAGACAATTATTGTGGCTGAATTCTACCATCTAATCTAGATGTACCTTTAGGGAAATTAAAGGGAATCGGTCACCGGGATTTTGCTATCTGAGCAGAGCCCCTTATTCTGACAATGTGTCACTTGTTGGGCTGTGTGTTGCTGTTGTGATAAAATCACTGCTGCAGATCTAGCAGTTCTCTAAAGGCTGAGCTCTGCATAACCCCACCCACAACCCCGACTGAAAGCTTTCTGTGCACATTGGCAGCTTTCTGCCTATGCACAATCACTGGTGGGGTTATACTCAACCTAAATTGTACATCGCAATAATACTGTAAAATTGTATATCGCAATAATACTGTATAGTACCCATTACTTTTAATTTACATAGAGGAATACTGAGGCTTCAATTTGCTGAACTTCAACCCATGTCTGACAAAAAGAATTGCGGTATGCTATATCTACCATTGTATAGAGCAGTACTTAGCAATGCTTTCAGGGAAGAATAACCCCGCACTGTATGAAGCACCATTTGGCGGCACACTGAATGGCCTTAGTCTGAATAATGATTGCACTACGTCTGAAGTCTTCACGTTATGAACACAGATATATACAGCCAATTTTACTGCATGGGGCTTTGCTGTTCTGTACTTATTAATACCAAGCTTTAAAAAGTAAACCTCACACTGCTCTCTATACATCATGCCAATACCAGCAAAATGGAGAGAGTGCCTTGAGGCAGTGGGTGGCATAACCACTATCCATTTGAAATAGGACCTAGGTTTGATTTATTTCTCCAAATAAATAAAAAAAAAGTCAGCTGAGATCTTTACAGCAGTTTTTCTTTCCTTTCAAGAAAAAAAAACAAAAAACAGCTTTTAAATAAAATGCAAACCCACACATCAATTCGCACATTTTTTCCCCTCCATCATTCCTTTCACAATAAATGGAGTAAGCAATCAAATGGAAAAGGCTGACCTTATTTTGTCTGTGTATGTGAGTATTTTTTTATAAAGTGAATTATTGATTAAAACATTACAGACTTGGCTGAGCACTGCGGCAATGATTACTGCTAAGAAATGGACCTTCCCCAATTTATTGAGAGTTTAATTGTGTCCTTATGAAATATTTTTCAGTGGTCTCTTTACTTCGTTTTTTTCCTTCAGAAACATGAAATACATACAGAAAGCTGTCACACAACTGCCGATGATGGGGATAATTATTATTAGACATGATATTTTTACACTGAACACGTGCTCAGTATGACCGCTATATGGAAACAAGTGACTGTATCCTGGCTAATGCTGCACATAGCGTGTCTACAAGTCTAGCCAACCAATATTTTTCACTATATCTCAAAAAAAAATATACCATATGACATTGGCTTTCCTTATACTTTCTTATATTTGTTCTGGTCAGTGATGACTGACTTATAATACCAAAGCACCATATTTAAAGGGGATGCCCATTACTAGGACAACCCTTTCTTGATCTAAATGTTTTGCCCTGATGAAATAAAAAAGCTTATACATGTGTCATGTGCCGGCACTGTTCCAGCAGTGACGGATCTCGCAGTCCCAGGGCTCTAGTGCAGTTGTTATGACACGTGAGCCAGGCGCCCAATGAGCGCTGGAGTCACTGTCCCCACCTTTGTAAATATGGAGGAAGTCAGGGCTGCGGTTGATCTCTGACTTCATCTTCATGTTCAATTCGTACAAAGGCGAAGACCGTGACACCAGCTCTGATTGGGCGCCAAGGTCACGTGTCACAACAATGCACGAGAGCCCTGGGAACCCGAGTGCCGAGGACACTGCTGGAATGGCGCTTTAACGGGAGTTGAGTATAAGCTTTTTTTATTTTATCAGGGCCAAACATTTAGATCAAAAAGGTGTTGTCCTACAAGTGGACAAGCCCTTTAAGTGATGGATAGGGGAATGCGGATGGATACCGGGCGCTGGGGGCTAATAGAGGTTAATCCAGGCAATAGGTATAAAAAAACCTTCCAATTTATTGCAACACATTTCAGAGTAGAACCTACTACTTCCTCAGGCATCATAATAGTGTGAGTACAACAGTCGAAGAAGCAACCAGAATTGGAATATACATCACTCCTTACATAGCTGTGCCGCGCACAACTTGTTCAAGTGAGCGATCAAACCTCCAACTCACCCTTACCTGCTGTCCATGATGTTACACAAGGAGCACCTCTTGTTTTTTCGCTCTTTGTGAAGCGTTTAGGAATTGATTTCATTTTCCCATTTGGAAAGTATTTGGACATTATCATAAATAAAATATTTTTTAATATTTTGTAAAAAATCCTTTGCAGGCAATGACTGCCTGAAGTCTGGAAGCCATGGACGTCACCAAATGCTGGGATTCCTCCTGTATGATGCTTTGCCAGGCCTTTATTGCAGCGGACCTTTAGTTGTTTCTTCTTTGTGGGTCTTTTTGCCTTACGTTTTGTCTTAAGCATGTGAAATGATGCTCGATGGGATTAAGAGCTGGTGATTGACTCTTCATTGCAGAATATTTCACTTACTTGCTTAAAAAAACTCCTGGGTTCCTTTTACAGTCATTGTCCATCTTTAATGTGAAGCTCTGTCCAATTAACCTTGCAACATTTGGATGAATCTAAGCAGAGAATAAAGCGCATATACTTCAGAATTAATTTGACTGTTTCTGTGGCACCGAGGGCAGCACACTCAGTACTCCGGGCATGGGTCGGATCCTTTCTAACTTACATGGGGTTTGGGAGTCATACCCGATGCCTGGCGCTCTGGTGTACAGTGAAAAAAAATGGGCACACTGCTAAGGGTATGCAGGGGTTAACACTGCTTCTCAGACTGTTCTCTCTCTTTGTGTGGTGGTAATGGTGGTGTTCTCATGGTGCTGATGACTAGGGAGGCAGGAGAGTCAGAAGGCAGATGAACTTTATAACAGAAGAAACTTTTACTTGCAACACAGCCAAAAAGGATCACAGCCCTAGATGGTACAACATAACATGTGCAGATGACAAATTTCCTCAAACGGACACTCAACAGATGCAGGAAATGGCACATATGAGGTGTGATAAACAGCAAGCTGACACAATAGAGTCTTCTTCTATCCCAGCGTGGTGATGTTCTCCAGTAGTAGACCCCTATATCCCTGCTTCAACTGACCTTCATTATGTTGTAGGATTTCAGTTTTCCCATCTCCATTATGGGGGACCACCCTCCAGGCCGATACTCCTGCATCCACAGCATTGTATTCTGGTCGGCTAAGGGTGCTTTGCAGACCAGAGAAAGCCATCTACCTCAAGGGTCCTAGTCCTCAGGCTATCCTACAGGTTTTCGTCTGGTCAGTCCATCTCTATTCGGCCCACTGGAAGGGGGGAAAATAATCCCCTCACATGTTTTCCGGCTTAATCACTGTCTGGTCCCCAACTGATCTCTGAGGCGCTCACTGGAACTTAGACTGTAATAACGGTTACAGGTTTTTTTTAGTACACCAGAGGCTTCACCTACCAAGCCATTCGCCCAGCAACTGCCTCAGTGAGGAGCCTAAGGCTACGTTCACATTAGCATCATGTGACGCAGCGTCGCCGACGCAACGCACGACGCATCGAAAACGCACGCAAAAACGCACCTTTTTTGACGCAAGCGTCGGACGGATGCGTCGTGAAACGCAGCGTTTTTGTTGCGTTTTTGTTGCGTTTTTTCAAAAAACGCAGCGTTTTACGACGCATGCGTTGTCAAACACTGATTAAATCTTTACACACAATTTAGTGTCTAGACACTAGATAACACCACCAATGAATAGAAGAGGGTGGGTCTAGTGTCTAGACGATCGATAATGCCACCAATGGGTAAATGGGGGTGGGTATTAATGTAATAGTGGTATATATACCCCGGCATAGATTATTTCCAACCATAGAGCATCAAGATGGATCGTTCCATGGAGAGTATCTACCTCAATTTTCAGCTGGAATTAGCCCTTGCTATTTCTTATGCTATTGCCTGTCATGAACAGAGGAAAAGAGACAAACTACGGAGAAGGAGTCGTCGGCGTTTTTGGCTACACCCTATAGTGGAAGTCCGAGAGAGTCGTGGAGCCTACCATTGTCTGTTTGGCGAATTAAATGAGAACCAGGACAAATACTTCGAATACACCAGGATGTCAAAGGACAGCTTCCGATATCTGCTGCGTCTGGTGGAAGGAACCATTTCCAGGCAGGACACGCAGCTCCGTAAATCGATTTCCCCTGAGGAACGTCTGCTAGTGACTCTACGGTACGTAATGGAATGTGAAGGATTTATATGTTGTTGCCATTTTTTAAAGTACGTGTTTTTGTTTTGTGGGGTGGGGGGGATTGTTATTAAAAATGAAAAATTCTTTCATAACAATTTTATTAATTATATTTATTTATTTTTCTTCTTGTCAGTTTCCTGGCTACCGGAGAGACATTGAGATCACTGCATTTCCAGTTTCGGATTGGAGTCTCAACACTGTCGGGTATTATTGCCGACACTTGCCGCGCATTGTGGGACAACCTCCGGGAGGAATTTTTACCCATCCCTACAAGAGAAATATGGCTTGCCAACGCCCAAAAATTTGAGCAAGTGTGTTCTTTCCCTAACTGTATTGGAGCCGTGGATGGGAAGCACATTAGGATTACCAAGCCTTCAAGAAGTGGATCTCTTTTTTATAATTATAAAAAATACTTTTCCACCGTGCTGATGGCAATTGCAGGTGCGGACTGCAGGTTTCTCGCTGTGGACATTGGAGCTTTTGGTCGTGCAAATGATTCACGGACATTTAAGGAGTCTGATATGGGCCGAAGATTGTACAATAACAATTTTAATTTCCCCCAGCCACGACCTCTTCCCAACACCGACGGCCCGGCCCTGCCATTTGTTGTGGTTGGGGATGAGGCTTTTCAAATGAGTGGCAACCTACTTAAACCTTACTCAAGTCGTGGGTTGGACTGCACAAAAACTATATTTAATTACAGACTGTCCAGGGCCAGAAGAACTGTGGAGTGCGCCTTTGGCATCCTGGTCTCCAAATGGCGTATCTTAGGATCCGCCATAAATTTGAAAATTGAGACAGTGGATGAGGTGGTGAAGGCGTGTGTGGTTCTCCACAATTTTATTATTGATAAAGAGAGAGTCAACGTGGAACTTGATGAACCCATACCAAATCCATTGCATGATTACCAAGCTCATCCTCTGCGGACAACTCTGGAGATTGCTCATATGAGGGACCAATTTGCTGCATACTTTGTTTCAGATGTTGGGCGTGCTTCATGGCAAGATCAAATGGTTTAATTCTTCGTGTTATTATGATGTCATGTAAACACCGTGTAGTCCATGTCATTTAACCATCCTATGTTTGGTTATTGTTATAATGTCCCCTGATTTTCTAATGAGTTGTGTTTTGAAATAAAGTTCTTGTGCCTTTCCGTTTTCACCAAACAAATCTCACATACGTTTTTCCATAGTTAATAGAATTGTAAAATCCAATATTGAAAGTAATGTGTGTCACACAAAATTTGTGTGTTCCATAGTTTGGATGTATAATTACATAATCGGCTCCCACCTTGTCAACCATTTTTAATCCTGCAGACTATTTGCATATGGAACCTGGCTTGACAAGGAGGGAGACGATCATGTTTGCAAAACTCTACAGAGTTAACACTATTGTACTCAGGATGATAGAATTTGTCCAGAGTAAAATAGTGGCGACACTGTGAACATTGCTTCCACCTCACCTGACCAATAATCTTAAGGTACATTAATAAAACTATTATCCAACGATACCGACCAGTGATACGACTGGATCGAGATCGTTGTTTAGTTGTCGCGTGGTTGCTGGAGAGCTGTCACACAGACAGCTCTTCAGCGACCAAAAAAGAGCAAGTCCCGTGTAATCTGGGTAAAAGCGCTTTGCCACACTCACGATGTTTACCATTGTAAATGTAATTTTAAAAAGTACAAAAAAAACTTACACTCCGGTGTGTGAAACGTCCATCGCCGTCAACTTCCCGTACTGTGCCAGCCCTAAAGCACAGCACAGCGTTTATTATTAAGTCAACGCTGTGCTCAGCTTTACGGGCGGGAATCACAGTGTCAGTGCGGAAAGATGACGGCGAGGGACGTGGTAGACACCTTTTTATATTTGTGGGGTATTGTTAACTTTTTATTTGAGTGTTTAAAACAGTGCGCTAGTAACCCAATATTCCCTTGTTTAAAACAAAGACATCGCTGGATCGGTCTAAACTCGCCGATCCAACAATGACAGCGTCTGATCATTTACCCAAAAAAAATTCCAAATCATTCGCTGACACCAAAAAACTCACAGCAGGGGCTCAATCGTTTTACGATTTCAGAAAAGATAACGTTGGTTACACACAAAAACCAACGTTATCTATACTGAAATTGTTGTGTGATGGTACATTGTAAACTTGACATATTGAGCAATGCTGTTTGTGTTGTAACATCTGAGTACAATGAGCGACAGCCCTATAAAACAATAAAAAATAACAAATTTATAAATATTGTCAGACATTGCACATCAGGTGTTACAAAGACAAGATTTGTGTATACGGCGCAAGGTGTGATTTGGTGCAAACTTTATTTGAGACAATAAAAACTAATATTTTTTTAAAAAAATAACATTTATTTAGGTTACAAAAAAAAAAATTGGGAAATGTTATTAGGGGGTACCAACATCGGCAATTAAAGGAGATTGATATCCCACATTTTTTGGGGGAGTTGACGAGACAGAGAAGGAGGAGGACGAGGGGGAGGAAGCAGCAGCATAGTCTATCACACTAGACGGGATGCCGACATCAATCCAGGCAGTGGATGGTGGTGAGATTAGCAAAGCAGGAGGTGAGGGAGGAGGAGGGACGACCAGTGTCCTTGGCTGGCTACTCCGGCTCCGGGTCGACCCAGGCTGTGTAGATGGTGTACTCCTCGTTGACCCAGGCTGGGTACTGGGTGTGCTCCGTGTAGACCCAGCCTGGGTACTTGGTGTGCTCCGGGTCGACCCAGGCTGTGTTCTGGTGGTAGTTGTGGGAGCAGCCATAGCCAAGGTCGTATTGCTTGTCGTCGTCGTTGTCTTCTTCTTCTTTTTCCTCCTCTCTCCCTCTGGGTGTGGGTCGGCATCCCGTCTGTGTCCCCTTGAAGGCCTGTCAGGCTCTGAACTTTGGGGCTCTGTTCTGTGGTGGCGGTGGCGGTGGCCCTCGGCACGCGGAGCTCTGTGGTGGTGCTCTGCAGCAGGAGTCGGAGTCATGGCAGCTAGCGATGGTACTGCGGGCATATTTGTCGCTGACTGCATGACCCGAGCCTGCTGCAGAGCAGTGACATATGCGTTGTTGCAGGCCTGCATGACCGAAATCTGGAGTTCCGGCGTAAGATGTTCAACCATGCCGTTGTGAATGGCATTAAAAAAAATGTTTGGCCGGCCTCGAGAGATCCGTTTCGATGTTTTCAAGACGCCGTTCGATATTGCACATTTTATCGCACAGCGCCTTGAAACCATTCTGAAATACGGTACTCAGATGTAAAAATTCGGGCATGGGCGCCCTGTCCGAGGCCCGCTGACGCTGTCGGAAAGACCCGAAGGAAGGAACGCCAGAGGCCTCGGCCAGGGGAACATCTGATGGACCGGCTGCCGGTTCGCCAGATTGTGGTGGTGCAGACCTGCTCTCGCTGTGGGATGGCTGCGAATGTTCAGATGGCGCTTCACAAAGGACCGCTCCAGAGGGTCGGACAGTCTCGCGGGTGCTGCTGTGTGTTCTGTGAAAACATAAGGAAACCATTAATATACAAAATATCACATTTCACATGCGTCATTAATTAACTTTACCGGCGGTATCCATTGCCGCCGTTAATATTAACCTATTTTTAATATTGACACTGCATATGCCGCATCAATATTAAAAAAAGAATGCATTTATTTATTTAAAAATAGTCACCCATGGTTGTGGTTTGCAACGCCAGACAATTATGCTTACGTTGGAACTGCCATGACGTCACGGTCATGTGACCGAGACGTCATCACAGGTCCTGCGAGCTGAGCAACCATGGGAACATAACCTGCTTTGCAGTGGAATGTATGCCGTATCTATTATATTTTACTTTTTTGTGTTTAAAAAAAATCGGGGATATACCTGGATAGCCACTATACTACTACACTATTAAATATTGGCTGGGCATGGCCATTCTACTATTTTTCTGTGTTCTGTATACTTCTGATTTCAGTGAAATTGCTAGTAAGTCAAGCTCACCATTGTAGTAATCCCAGAAGGGAGCCGCTGTGTCAAGTGTGAGAAGACCAGAAATGAATAAAAAATTCTAGGTCAACGAGGCGTGAAAAGTAAAAACAAAATACTTTATTCACTTCAATCAGAAGCAGAGGATGAAACATCTGCACAATACAATAAAAACACTATCTACGCGTTTCAGGTCTGATGTTCCCTGTCACCTGAAACGCGTAGATAGTGTCTATTGTATTGTGCTGATGTTTCATCCTCTGCTTATGATTGAAGAGGATAAAAGTCTGTGTTTTTAACTTTTCACGCCTCGTTGAGCTTTCCTTTTTTTCTTCCTTTCTATACTTGGTACTTGCCAAAATAAATGGCTGGGCAATAAGCTACGTGGCTGTAATGTAGTATGTGAATATTAATGTTGTAAAAACTAGGTGTGTGCATAGGTACTATACTTACTCTCTGCTTTCAAGGACCGGTCGCAAGAACTGCAGTATACGGTTGTACTTATACACCGAGGTCCTTGAAGCGGCAGCACCACTACGAGTCTGTCCCTCCTTTTTCAGACCCCTCCGGAAGCGGTCCTTCATGGAGCGCCATCTGGTCCTCAATTGTTTAACTGTGTATAAAGATAAAAAATAAAAAAGGTTTTAGATAATATATTGAAAACGATTACGCAACCGTGTGCAATCCCAATAGAAGACATCACAGACGGTTGTGTAATCCTGGCATGATGGGTCACAGCAGCATTTTGTTAATACTTACGGAAACTAGTTTTGGCCTTTGGTGAAGCGCTGTCGAAGCCATCCCACAGCAATTGTGCCACCTCCAACCACAGACGCCGCAATATGCCCTGGTCCGCGTGCCGGGGGTCACGGCTGTCCCACAACGGGCCCCGTGCTTCAATGGATGCCACCATGAGGTCTATGTCGAGTGGTTCATCCAGGGCCCGTTGTGAAACCTAGAAAAAATGGAAAATATTAATGTTTGAAAGATAAAAACAATGGTCCCTACCTCCTCCACCGCCACCTACTACACACAACACCACAACCTCCCACCACCCCCCATAACCGCAAAAACAAAAAAATTAAACAAAAAAAAAAAAAAAAAAAGGTTTGAAATAAATACTTACTCTCCGTCCTGCAACCACAGCTTGGCCCCGTGGTCCCTGCTGCTGCTCCCTCTCTTCCTCCTGGTTCTCCTCCTCACTTGAAGAAGCCTGCAAAATAGTTTACCAAAAAGTTGAGTGACCCATCTACTAATGACAGCGAATATAAGCAATAGTAGATCATGTACTCACCGGACTCCTCAGCGGTGGGGTTTGACTCAAGTCGCTGCCGCTGGCCATGACTAATGCAATTCTGAAATAAAGAACAAAATAACATTGATACTATGCTCCTATGCACAATCCAGCAATAAATAAAAAAAAAAAAGGCATTTAAACCACAAAGAACATTGCACTCCAACTGAACTAACGCTGAGCAAACAACACTGCCACATTGATTAAATTAAAGAAACAATGGCAGAGACAACCCAATGGCAGAGTACAAAAGCCTAAAGATAAGAAAACTAATCTACAACAGACCCTATGTAGTAATCCCAAAAGAGTGTTTTTTTTTTTTTTTTTTAAAGTACAGTATGCACGGAGCAACCCAAAAAACACAATAGTTTTTTGAAAGTAAAAAATTAACAACCCCCAAAAATTAAGGGCAGAAACATTAACACACCATACTTTACAATAAAACCGACAGGGACGGAGACAATAAAAGGCCACACAACGCCATTCATCACAACCATAAACATACAACAATGTCTTTACACAACCACAGTGCTGAACATAATACACAACTTGCAATAAAAATTATTACATTTAATAACAGGGCGCAGAATCATTCTATACTACCATACTTAACAATAAAACCGACAGGGACGGAGACAATAAAAGGGCCATACAACGCCATACATCACAACCATAAACATACAACGATGTCTTTACACAACCACAGTGCTGAACATAATACACAACTTGCAATATAAATTATTACATTTAATAACAGGGCGCAGAATCATTCTATACTACTATACTTTACAATAAAACCGACAGGGCCGGAGACTATTAAACGCCATCATATAACGCAAGAAAAACATCACAACTGAATACAAAAAACACCACCAAACCAAAAAATGGAAACGAAAAATCTATCCTGGAACAATAATCTAGGCCGCAGACAATGAAACGCCATTCTACAACGCCATACATCACAACCAGACTAAAAATACCACAATATCTTTAACCACAGTGCAGATTATAATACACAATTTGCAATAATAATTTTAAAAAACATGTAGAAAATGCACAGAATCATTCTATACTTACATCTCTGGACAGCGGATGAGAAGACAGTTGCTCAGATTTTCTGGTGTGATGTAGACTGTTGTGTAGCCTGCTGCAGAAGTGACAAACAATCCAAAGATTTTCTTTATATATGGGGGATGTTTTTCTCACTGTTTGCACTGTCTAGACACTTTTTTGTTTCATTTTATCTAACGACGCATGCGTCGCACAACGCACGCACGACGCACACCCGCAACGCAAGTGTGTTGTCAATAGGTTTCAATGGGAAATTGAACGCATTGACGACGCACGAGCGACGCAAGTGCGACGCGTGCGTTTTTTGGACGCTAGAAAAATGCAACAAGGTAGCGTCGCCGACGCCACTCAGGCGCGGTGAAACGACGCATGCGTCGTGCGTTTTACCGAAAACGCACGACAACACAACGCATGCGTCCCCAATGATAAAGATAGGGGCGCATGACGCATGCGTTGTCGTGCGTCGGCGACGCTGCGTCACATGACGCTAATGTGAACGTAGCCTAACTGCTTTCTACCTGGGCTGCTGCAATAAGGGCGGACATACAATAACAATACTACAAATCCCTACTATGAAATAGTACTAAACGCCTAAAAGATAAATAACAGCACACAAAGTTATAGTAATACCCAACTCTGGGGTATTACATTTCTGTCTTCAGTCACATCATCAATAAACACTAGTGACCCAGTGCCATTGGAAGCCATTCATGCACGTGTCATCACACTGCCTACACAATGTTTTACAGAGGATGTGGTGTGCTTTGGATCATGAGCTGTTCCAAGCCTTTTTCCAAAGTTTCTTATTCCCATCATCCTTGTGCAGGTTGATCTTTCAATTGTCCAAAGAATGCTTTTCCAGAACCAGGCTGCCTTCTTTAGATGTTTTTTGTCAAAGTCTATTTGGGCCTTTCTATTTTTAAGGCAGATTAATGGTTTGCACATGTAGTGAACCCTCTGTATTTGCTCTCATAAAGTCTTCTCTTTCTGGTAGAATTAGATACTGAAATACCTACTTCCTGGATGTTCTTCACTTGGGTGAATGCTATGAAGGGGTTCTTCTTCACCATGGAAACGATTCTACGATCATCCACAACTGCTGTCAGCCATTGACGTCTAGGCTTTTTTGAGTTCCCAAGCTCACTTGTGCGCTTTTTTTTTGCAGAATGTACTAAACTGTTGAATTGGCCACTCCTAACAATTCTGCTCTCTTTCTCTGATGTATTTCTTTTTTTCTGTCTAATGATGGTCTGTTTCTCTTCCACTTAGAGCTCCTTTGACTGAATGTTATAGCTTCAGAAATATATATACAATACATATACAAATATATATACAATATATACATAAAAATGTTTTATTAAGAAATTGTGGCTTTGCCACTTATTGTACGATTCCTCCTTGTATGCCTGATCATAGCACCATGGACCTGAAATTACTTGTAT
Organism: Ranitomeya imitator; assembly: GCF_032444005.1. Classification (NCBI taxonomy): domain Eukaryota; kingdom Metazoa; phylum Chordata; class Amphibia; order Anura; family Dendrobatidae; genus Ranitomeya; species Ranitomeya imitator. Next base: position 1,034,239,762 of record NC_091282.1, read on the forward strand.
TGAAAGGTAACTTCAAATCTCAGAGAGACAGGAGAATTTGGGAGTATAAATTTATGACAACCTTTGACACACTTAGTGCAGGAATGAATGTTTCGCATGGAGTTATGTCTTTTTACATCAATTAAGGAATTTGCACATCAGACCATGTGGGGTCATCATAACAGAACCAGACCCCAATCAGAGGACAACAAAACATTCACTCCTAATCTAGGAACTGTTCCAATATTTATGGACACAAATGTTTATCACTTATCACTCTCCCATAATGGCAGTTCTGTGCTGTGTTGTGTATAAATATGTGATTCTTCAGATGTTGTATTAGTCTATACCTGATGAAGAGGCCTGAGTAGTCTCGAAAGCTTTCAATTTGTTACTATCTTTTCAGTTAGCCATTAAAAGGTATCAACCACTGATGACCCTTAATTCAAAATATTTTTCCTGTAGGTCTATTCATTTCATAACTTCTAGTTATTACCCTTTGGGATGTTTATTGTTGAAGATATGTATTGCATGAATATACACTCATAAGTGGATTACTCTTTTTCACTTACCTGCTCATCACCCCTTTTGTATGTCTATTTTTTGTATGGTTTTAATTGTTTTTAATGTGGAATGGTCCTGGTAATAGACCTGCTGCCAGACATGTCTGGCGACAGCTTTCTCATAGAGAACACCCTTGTACATGGGAGAGATGGTCAAGATGGCTGTCTGCGAATGGATGGCCATAGCAGCGTTTTTCCGGCAACCCCTCAAAGTGTATGATGAGCTTAAGAGTAGTCCTAGCCTACGGGCCCTCACCCACATTAAATGGTCAGATTCTTATTACGTTAATGTGTACAATAACAGATGATAATTGGGGAATTAAGGATCGGACCATAGAAGTCTAGCTCTTAATCCTTTGGTTCTCCATAGAGATAGGCCACCACCAGAGGTCTCTGGCAGCGGCTTTTTCTCTCTTACCACTGAAGGCACATGAACACTTGTCTAAGCTGAATGCTCACTTGTATAGTGGGGGAAGAGAGCCGTCAGCCAAATGATCCTTCATCAAAGGAATATGTCCACCCTAATATAATTTGTAAGAGCAGTTCTCTCCATGATGGGATGGAATGCAAGGCTCCTGTACAGTGTCACCATTACACACACCCATACTAAAATGATGGATATTGATTTATAACAAAAATATGAAAAAGTGTATAACTTATTTCTCCACTAACAAACATTGTTTTATTTCTTTCTAAGCACATATGACTGAATCACTTATTGTATTAGAAATGCACCGCGCAATATCAAATTGTTTTCTATTGCCATTTTATGATCACATCTTTCCTCTATAGATTGCGGATCTCTTCATTTCTTTACCATATAATCAGCTTCATAAACTCCAAGCTGCTCAGAGAAAAGAGACAGTCCTATCGGGATTAGCATATGGAAAGTGCAGTTAATCCTGCTGACCCCAGTACAGTTTCCTGAGAGAACACACCTGTTCTAAAATGCCAAATGTCAGGAATACGCCAGTCTTCATGTGCCATAGGCTGATAATGCTCTATTCAGGAAAAGTAAATGCTGACGGATACGTGGAGGTCTGGTGAAGTATTACTGTACTTACACTGTAGCACTTTCAACACTCAAAGGTGCAAATGTATCTTGCTCAAAGTTGCTGACTTTACCATATCATTATCCTTCTATCGTTAGCACTCCTAGTAATGGCTCATTCAGACATCCGTTATTTTCATGTATGAGTAGTCTCTCTGTGATCTTGCTCATGGTCTCAGTTCATTTTTATCTGAGTGTTACCTGGGTTTGGTCTGAGTTTTATCACAGACCCATAGATAGACTTGCATTGCTAATTTTGATCTGAAACTCGGCTCAATATCAAACATGTCTCCACGATTTTGCAAGGTACGAATAGAAAAACACAAATAGAACTCGTATGTGAAAAACAGACATCTGAATGATCCTTTAGTTTTATGTAGAGAACACAAATACCTGCCCATTATTATACATCCTTGATAAAACAAAGCAGATTCTGGCTAACAGTATCAAAACCCCCAGCGTGGTTAGCTATGGAAACCCTTCTAAATAAAAACAACCACCCCAAAGATTTAATTATAAAAACACTAACTGGTCATCAACTCAACTCAGTGACTCACCCAATATTCCAGGCCACCAAACATGCTTGGGAAAAATTGTCCAGATCAAGAAAGGGAACATCCAAAAAATCTATCTTGGTTAAAATTCCTCTCTCTACTATTTCTACATGTAACAATATTACACTTCCAACTCTATGGGAAGAAAGGGGAATTACGAGATTGGGAGACGTCAATGACGGTAGCTCTTTCATAAAATTTAGCAACCTAAAAGAGAAGTTTAGACTCCCGTCATCGACGTTTTTACAATTTGTAATGTTAAAAGAACAAGTCATGAAGTTTCTCCAGAAGGGTCCTAAATTCTCCGAAGTATCCTTAAACTTAGTAAGTAACACGGAGTCTTTTGGAGTCACAAATATATTTATGACTGGTTTAATCATGATTGGGAAATGCCTAAACACCCCTATATATGCAAGTGGGAAAGGGAACTGCAGTCTACCTTTACCAGAGAAGATTGGGAGGACGCTCTGTCTTCCACATATGATTCCACGTTATCTATGTCTCTTCAAGAATGTCATTTCAAAGTAAATACCCGCTGGTACTATACTCCAGCACGATTAGCTCATATTAACCAAGATGGATCTGCCTCCTGTTGGAGAAAATGTGGCATTAAAGGGGACCTCCTTCACATGTTTTGGCATTGCCCAAAACTAAAACCTCTCTGGACACAAATATCTACCCTTATTAACAAAATTTATGGCAAACCACTAAATTTAACTCCCCATATAGCTTTGCTTTCCCTGGGCCTCGAGGACCTTAGTCTAGATAAAAGGAATATGATTATACAAATACTACTGGTAGTAAAAAACAGCATAGCTTTTAACTGGAAACATCATCTCCCTCCTTCATTTTCAGACATAATAGAACAACTATCTCTCCATAGGACATATGAATTATCCTTCGCCCTAGCGAATAACCAACTGGTGAAATATACAAATAAGTGGTCTCACTGGGACAATATATATCCATAACATCTATTCTCATAGATATATATCTAATATACGTACCTTAAAAATTGTTGTATAAAGTTTACTTTATTTTTGTACATTTCAGTTTATTTTTACTGTATATCTATAAAGTGATATAAAGCGTTTATAATACCCAAAATTGATATTGAAGCAAAATAAAGCTTTATAGAGAATGATTAAATATAAAAATATTATATGGTATGTTATGTTACATATCGGCAAAAATGCCTATAAAAATGAGTCATGTTTTGTTACGAAAACGAAAATATTGGAATGTACTTTTTCTGTACTTTTTCTATATCTTTAACACGATATGAAGCGTTTGATACGCTTAAAATTGTTAATGAAACAATACAAAGTCTTATAAACACCCATTATATGTCAAATGTCTATTATAATATGGAATATTATATGTTACCTAATGACAAACAATGCCTTCAAACTTGAATCTTGTTATGTTGCTAAAATGAAAATAAAAACATTGGAAAAGAGAACACAAATACCTACTAAAGGGAACCCATCGTTAAAAAAATGCTATTACCTGCAGATATGGGATTAATCTGCAAGCCAATAGCGCTCCGCCACACTGAGAGCCCCGCTGCCAGGAGGAAATTAACTTTCTTCCCACCGGCAGCCTCGCTTTTTCAGTCATTGGGATGATGCCGGCATGGTTTCAATCACCGCTCTGTACATAGACAGAAGCGACTATAATTGTGCCCTCGGCACTGACAGCAGCTCATCGAGTTTTCTTTTACATGACAGGTTCCCTTTAATTACATATCCTACGTCTTTACCAACGTGTCCTGTGAATCAGTAGGAATACAGAATAAACTGGAATTCAAGAGGCGGAGAGATTCAGGAGACAGCAGGGTGTTTTAAGGACACCATATGATTTATACGAATCTAATAACTATGTATAACAGTGCTGCCGCTATCACAAAAGCTGGATTCAGTTTACCTTGGGTCAGTGGCTGCTCACAATATGGGTTTCCTATTAAATTTGTATAACTGTTCATGTGAACTCTGAGGCTTCCCCTTAATATTCAACGTACAACACCAATATAGAGACATGTCAGGATGAACAAGACAGAGAAGAAATCCCAAATGTAAGATTAAAGGGGAAGATAACACATGTAATTATTAGATATTATTGCAAGAGAAAGTATATAACAGTATATGCTTACAACATGCATACTGTACATACCATAGTAAAGCAAGTATATTGCTATATATTAATCATATACTGGCATAACCATATAGTAAATGGCGCTATATAGCCATAATAATAACATCTAGCCTTATATTGCCATACACTGTATATATTTCTACACTGTACAGTATAGATACATTCATTCAGCATTATGTCTTCACACTAAAATGCTATGTTATACATTTATTCCACATTGTGACTACACGTTTAAAGGAGTTCCCCATATATTTTTTAAGGTGACCCTGCAGTCAATCAGCGGCCTCAGTAGTCAGGTCACTGGTGGTCCCGACGTCATTGCTTCTAGTCTGGTAGACTGTAGTGAGGAATGGGCTAAGGCCAGTATCACACTGGCGTATTGCATCGGATGCGAGATCATCGGATGCGATATGCTAATGACACTCGGCTCCTGTTCGCAACAGAGCAGGAGGCGAGTGTCATGCGTCTGTGCTCCGATTCTCTCGCACAGGGAGGATCGGAGTACAGCTGCGGAGGAGGCGGAGAAATGAATTTCTCCATCTCCTCCATTGCTGGGGTCCGCTTATAACGCACAGCACTCAGATGATATCCGAGTGGTGTGCGCTGTCTCACTCGCACCCATAGGCTTAAAGTACCGTTACACTAAACGACTTACCAACGATCACGACCAGCGATACGACCTGGCTGTGATCGTTGGTAAGTCGTTGTGTGGTCGCTGGGGAGCTGTCACACAGACAGCTCTCTCCAGCAACCAACGATCAGGGGAAAGACTTTGGCATCGTTGAAACTGTCTTCAACGATGCCGAAGTCCCCCTGCAGCACCCGGGTAACCAGGTTAAACATCGGGTTACTAAGTGCAGGGCCGCGCTTAGTAACCCAATATTTACCCTGGTTACCATTGTAAAAGTAAAAAAAAAAAAACAGCACATACTCATATTCCGATGTCTGTCACGTCCCCCGCCGTCAGCTTCCCTGCACTGACTGTTAGTGCCGGCCGTAAAGCAGAGCACAGTGGTGACGTCACCACTGTGCTCTGCTTTACGGCCGGCGGCGCTGACAGTCAGTGCAGGGAAGCCGACGGCGGTGGACGTGACAGACATCAGAATGTGAGTATGTACTGTTTTTTTTTTTTACTTTTACAATGGTAACCTGGGTAAATATTGGGTTACTAAGCACGGCCCTGCGCTTAGTAACCCGATATTTACCCTGGTTACAAGTAAACACATCGGTGGATCGGCGTCACACACGCCGATCCAGCGATGACAGCGGGTGATCAGCGACCAAAAAAAGGTCCTGATCATTCCCCACGACCAACGATCAGGGCCTGATCGTTGGTCGCTGTCACTCATAAGGAGATCGTTGGCGAGATCGTTGCTACGTCACAAAAAGCGTGACGTTGCAACGATATCGTTAACGATATCGTTATGTGTGAAGGTACCTTTATATGGGTGCGAGTGAGCCGAGAGTTTTCCTCGGTCCGAGACAATCGCAGCCTGCTTCGATTGTCTTGGACCGAGGAAAACGGCCGACAAAAAGTCGGCTGCTGGGAGCTGCCCATAGCTTAACATTGGACCGAGTGCAATGCAATTTTTTATCGCATTGCACTCGGCCGTTTAAAACGCCAGTGTGACGCCGGCCTAAGAGTCAATGTCTCTTATACTAAGTAGTAAAAATGCTTGTAATGAAGGGTTTGAATAATTTTGATACTGCTGTAGTCAGGAATAGTGGCATTTTGTGCTGAATTTGGAGAAACAACTTGTTACCTAAGTTGTATTGAACTATATAAATTGTTTTTGTTTGATTGGTTTTGCAAACAGCAGAAAGTCTTAAAATGTTACTAAAATAAATAAATAAATAAATCTGTATTAGGAGTAGGGTTTGAGTATTTTTCATTACAACTGTATAATGGGGTCTTTCAGATTTCATTGGCGTGATCTGTCATTTGAAGGCTAGAAATTAACCTCAAGGTGTGTTAATCTACCATCAAATCCACTTAAAGGTAATCTGTCAGCAGGTTTTTGGTAGCTCACCAGCATGATGTAGGCAAAGAGAAGCTGAATCCAGTGGTGTATCACTTAGATTATTGTGTGCAGTGGTTCTGACACAATCAGAGCTTTTACATTTAGACTGAAGCAGAGCTGAGAGAGCTAACCCCACCCACGCCAGGCTCTGCATGTACAATACCCATAGACAGGGAGGTGCTTAGTTGCAGGAATAGTCGGCAATGTTACTCTCTTAGTGATAAATCTATATATATATAAGAGGCATCGTGATTACTTGCTAATCCCGCCCCCTGCACAGTAGCTCTGCCCCCACCCCATTACCACACACAATCCCGCCCCCCACCCCATTACCACACACAATCCCGCCCCCACCACATTACCACACACAATCCCGCCCCCCAATCCATTACCACACATAATCCCACCCGCCCATCACCACACATAATCCCACCTGCCCACCACATCACCACACATAATCCCACCTGCCCACCACATCACCACAGATAATCCCGGCCCCCACCACATCACCACACATAATCCCACCCACCACATTACAACACATAATCCTGCCCCCCCACCACATTACCACACATAATTCCGCCCCCCACCACATTACCACTTATAATCCCACCCCCCCACATTACCACACGAGGCTCTGGCCCCACACATTACAACACGAAGCTCTGTCCCCACACATTACCACACGAGGCTCCGTCCCCACACATTACCACACGAGGCTCCGTCCCCACACATTACCACACGAGGCTCCGTCACCACACATTACCACACGAGGCTCTGTCCCCACACATTACCACACGAGGCTCCGTCCCCACACATTACCACACGAGGCTCCGTCCCCACACATTACCACACGAGGCTCCTTCCCCACACATTACCACACGAGGCTCCGTCCCCACACATTACCACACGAGGCTCCATCCCCACACATTACCACATGAAGCTCCGTCCCCCCACATTACCACACGAGGCTCTGTCCCCACACATTACCACATGTTAATTTACCACCTGTGTAAGCGCTATTGAATTTTGTCATTATTTACTTTAGTTTAATCACCAGCAGCGTTAATTAGATAGCAATGAGCGTGCTGAGCGTTAGCTGGCTGGAAACACCTAGTCCTTCATAGTTAGTAAACAGCACGTACTTTGACAAGTGACACATCTCTGAATTCTGTGTTTCAGCAGCGATCTTCTGTCTTCAGATTACATAGCAAAAAACTGCTGACAGATACCCTTTAATACAACAATGGAAACTCTGATCCATGAATAGATGTAATAACATGAAGGTTAATTTCTCAGAATGAGTTTTTGAAGCTGCGTATTTTCACTGCGTATTACACTTCTAGAAAACTGTACGAAATTTATATAAATCTCATGCCCACTTTGCTTCTTTTTTTTTTACTCAGTATGAACTGAACTGTGGTGCGCAAAATGTACATTTGTTTTGTGGTAAATATGCTTTCATTTGCACATGTTTCCTATGAACTTGAACGAGATGAGGAGAATCCACAGGTAAAAAACACAAATGCGCTTTTATTGTGTCTCAGCAGCAGAAAAGTCCTAAAAATCATTTAATCCGCACATGACAGTGTCAAACTTTTATCAAAGCAACAGAAGTATCAAAAACAAAGCAGCTTGACATACCAAAAAAAAGACAAAAGCGCAATAGAAAAAGAAAAAAAATGCTATAAAAGGCATGTAAATAAACGGAATTAAAAAATGCAGGTAACCCAAGATAGCTAATGGGTACAGAAGTGCTCCAGAAAATGTGCAGCATCAAATACTCACTAAACACTCATCCAGAAAACTTAACTTTAGGGAAGAGTCTGACGGCCATATAACTCAGACAGGGATCGCAATGCAATGCTCGGACTGGCCACTGGCTCTCTATGCATCTGTCACCCTCCGGTCAGGAGAGCCAACGGCCAGTCCAAGCATTGCACTGAGATCTACAACAGGTTATAAGGCCTTCTGAATCTTCCCTTATTGTGCGAAGTTATCACTTAAATAATGTGGTTTAGGTTAAGAAAATAAATTGGCATCAATGCAGAAATATTGATCAGTTAATGGACACAGAATGGTCAGATTTTGGCAAGACAAAAGTATGGCGCTCACAGAAAGAAATGTGATATTCAAACAAATAATTAACTTAAAATACAAATATATGTTGCATAACATTAGTGAATGAAGTTGTGGTGTTATTAGAGTCATATTTAATATTTTGTGTGACTTCTATGAGCTTGAAGGACTGCATCCATGCAGTACAACAATGATTCATACAATTTATTAATGAAGTCATCAGAAATAGCAATGAATGCAGTCTTACATGCCTCCCAGATTCTTTGGTTTTGTCTTCCAAGCTTCCTCTTTCATCCTACCCCAAACATGCACAATGATGTTCATGTCTGGTGACTGTGCTCGCCAGTCCTTGAGCACCTTGATCTTTTTTGCCTGGAGGAACTTTGTTGTAGAGATGGATGTATGAGATGAAGCACCATCCTGCTGCAGAATCTGACCCCTTTTAAGATTTGGAATATAAGAGGTAGCTAATACTTATTGATATTTTAGGCTATTGATATTGCCTTCCACCTTGCAAATGTTTTGCACACCGCCATACTGAATGTAACCCCAGACCATGATCTTTGCATCACCAAATTTAACTGTTATCTGGGTCTATTTTGGATCCAAACGGGCTCCAGTAGGTCTCCTGCAGTATTTGCGGTGGCTGTGGTGTAGTTCTACTGAAGATTCATCAAAGAAATTCACCTTCTGCCACTTTTCCAGCGTCCATCTATTTAGCAGGCTGTGAGACTTTGCAAATGTCACACAGTTTTTTATTTGCCTTTTGTTTAGTGCTGGCTTCTGGGCACTGATTCGACCATGGAGGCCATTTCGAGACAATCCTACAAACTGTTCTAGTTGACACAGGGACTTGAGGTGACCAGGTCTGTTGGAGCTCTGCTGCAGTGGAAGATGGGCTTGCTTTGGATTTTCTAACCAACAATCGTTCCTCCTGAGCAATTGTCTTGCGGGGTCTGCCGGACCTGGGCTTGTCAAACACATCTCCAGTCTTTCCAAATCTTTGTTTAATTCGTTGTACTTGATGCTGAGACACATGAAAGGTGCCAGCCACCTCTGCAGTGGATCTGGTCTTCAGCCTCTTGATATTCCAAGCTTTGGTCGCAGGGTGGATTTTTGGCATGTTCTCAGAGCTCAAGTTGCAGTTCAAGTAAAGGTCTGGGGTGCTGGGTTTCTTTTTATACACACACTAATTAACCAATCATTTACTGAGCACAGGTGAGGATGTAAACTAGGATTGGGTGCATTATATGATCAGGCGTCAAAACTTTTGTCTTGCCAAAATCTGACCATTCTGTGTCCATTAATTGATCAATATTTCTGCATTGATGCCAATTTATTTTCTTAACCTAACCCACGTTTTGGAGGGTTTCAGCTTTCAAAAGAATAATTTATACAACCAATGGATGAATTTAATGTCAGGTTAACATGGATAAGCGACATAACTTCTGTCAGGGAGTGTATATACTCGTGTATAAGCAGAGTTTTTCATAACCTTTTTGTTGTGCTGAAAATGTCCTCCCTCGGCTTATACACGAGTCACGGTACAGAAAGCCATGGGGGAGTGGCGGCGGTGGAGCAGGGGGTGCTAGGAGCCGGCGCACACATTATACCTACCTGCGTGCCCTCGGTGCTGGCACTGCATCTCTTTCCGGCCGCCGACGCCTGCCTGCAGCTCTTCCTGTGCTCAGCGGTCACTTGTTACCGCTCATTAAGGTGATGAATATGGATGCGTCTCAACTCACATAGGCATGGAGCGCATATTCATCACCTTAATGAGTTGTACCATGTGATCACTGAGCACAGGAAGAGCTGCAGGCAAGCGCCGGTGGCCGGAACGAGATGAGGTGCCAGCACCTAAGGTACGCAGGTAGGTGAGCATGAGGTTTTGTTTTTTTCTCAATAGGAAACATGCACACAGAGATAGGGGATAAGTAGGCATGTATACAGGGACGGAACGAGGAAGGCTTGCATGCAGGGACGGAATGGGGAAGGCATGCATACAGGGACGGAACGGGGTAGGCTGTTGTGAGTTCTGTTTCTGGGCTCCCTCTGGTGGTTACTGATGGTACTGGGTGACTTGTGTTTTCTGCGGTCTCTGGTGTCCACCTGTTCCATCAGGTTATGGGAGTTTCCTATGTAACCTGGCTTTTTTTGTCATTTCCTCGCCGGCTATCAATGCAATCAGCGTGTCTTTTTACCTCTGCTCCCTGCGTCTGTTATCTTCAGGACAAGCTAAGTTTTGATTTTCCTGTTCCACGTTTTGCTTTATTTTTGTCTTAGTCCAGCTTGCAGATATGTGATTCCTTGCTGCTGGTTGCTCTAGTGGGCTGAAATTACTCCTCATGTTCCATGAGTTGGCACATGAGTTCAAGTAATTTCAGGATGGTTTTTTGAAGGGTTTTTCGCTGACCGCGCAGTTCACTTTTGTATCCTCTGCTATCTAGCTTTAGCGGGCCTCATTTTGGCTGATTCTATTTTCATAACTACGTATGTGCTTTCCTCTCATTTCACCGTTATTACATGTGGGGGGCTGCTATTTCTGTGGGGTGTTTCTCTGGAGGCAAGTGAGGTCTGTGTTTCTTCTGATAGGGGAAGTTAATCCTTCGGCTGGCGCGAGACGTCTAGGAATCATCGTAGGCAAGTTCCCCGGCTACTGCTAGTTGTGTGTTTAGGTTCAGGATCGCGGTCAGCTCAGGTTCCATCACCCTAGAGCTTGTTTTGTTTTTGTGCTTGTCCTTTTGTGATCCCCTGCCATTGGGATCATGACAGTAGGCATGCATATAGGGACGAAATGGGGAAGGCATGCATACAGGGACGGAAATGGGGAGGCATGCAGACAGGGGCAGGGACGGGGAGGCATTCATACCAGGACAGGGAAGGGGGAGGCATGCATACAGGGACGGAACGGGAGAGGCATGCATAGAGGAGCAGGGACGGGGAGGCATTCATACCAGGACAGGGAAGGTGGAGGCATGCAGACAGGGACAGGGAGGCATTCATACCAGGACAGGGAAGGGGAGCCATGCATAGCAGGACAGGGACGAGGGGACAATGCATATCCGGCTTATACTCGAGTCCATAAGCTTACCCAGTTTTGAGTGGCAAAAGTAGGTGCCTCGGGCTTATATCCGGGTCGGCTTATACTCAAGTATATACAGTAACTAAAATTAAGACATGAAAATAAAAGACCATATAAATAATAAGGAACGTAATTCTTCATGGCGTCTACGCGCTAGACAAATCATTTTTCAAAGTTTTTCATTTACAAAAATATGGATGGCATGGAATTTGTGTGTTTTTCCTATCTTGGCAGGAGTTTTCTCCAAGTTCTCCAGCTTTCTCACACATAAACATACAAAAAATACTGATAGGTTAAATTGATCCTAGTGTGAGTACTGCGTTGCATATTTTGGCGAAATGTAAGTAACAAAAAAACACCTACATAAACATGTAAAATTGCACGTAAATGGGCAGACAGGGCGAGACATAGGCAAGAAATTGAGGATAGTTTCTTTTCTTCTGGGGCTGAGCACACCTTTATAGCAGTCACCGCCATCAGCTGTGAAATCATCAAAAAAAAACAAACACATAAAACAGATTCTAATGAGACAACTGATATACTATAATTAGTGTGATTTCTGCCCAAAAGATTACAGAATGACATACATCACAGGCAGAAATCTCAGAGGAGGACACATTTGTAATTTATTGTAACCACAAAGAAGCATAATCTCTAAACACACTTCCAGGCAGCGACTGCAAGATTTATCTAATGAGCTGGGACGTACTGCGTGCTCATCGAAATCAGACTACAGGAGTCCTCGCTTTATCCACTGGACAGAGAAGACACAAGTTACTATTCGTTTTCTTTGAAAGATCTCTCCCAAACAATTACTACTGAAGTAAAGCAAGAGAAGCAATCACAGAAAGAAAGGCAAAAAACACGTGAGACTATCTGTAACCATGAATCCAGACAAGAGGTGTACATATGACGATGGTCATAATGAGATCGTTAAACAACGATGTGTAAAATACAAGTCTGCTTTAGGGAAATGGCAGATGGGCCTTTCATATCAGTACAATTTTTTTCATTGGGAACCAAAAAATAACCAAAAAAGAGCATCCATAAAGTATGCGTCCAGTGTCATACTGTATGTAATATCATCATACAAAATCTGATATCAAAACTCATGCTATGCTCCATCAGACTCCGCATGTGCAGAGAACAGCTGCGGACTGCTCACATGTGCCATGCCAAGGTGCATGAGACCTAACATGTTGAGTCTGTTGACTGCAATTATTGATTTACTTCTTTTCCTACTTTATTCCTACAGTATATCACAAAAGTGAGTACACCCTTCACATTTTTGTATATATTTTATTACATATTTTCATGGGACAAGACTGAAGAAATGACACTGATAAAATGTAAAATAGTCAGTGTACAGGTTGTGTAATGGTAAATTTGACATTAATGGCTGTGTGTTGCGTCATTTAGAGGGCACATCAAATTTACACTGTTATACAAGCTGTACACTGATTGATACAATATAAAGTGTCATAGCTTTAGTGTTGTCCAATGAAAAGATATAATAAAATATTTATAAATATGCGAGGGGTGTACTCACTTTTCCGATACACTATATACGGTAACTACTACATAAACCTTAGACAAAAATGTAATTTTGATGATACTGTAGTCAACTGCGATGTAGAATACTTGGTACTCATATAGGTGTATTCAAGAACTTATTTATTGAATGTAGAAATTCCAGAAAAATAAGAGACATTTCGGTCAATACCTGAGTCATCTTGATAGAGGAGACCTGTGTTGTTGCAGTGTGCTGTATGAGGGTCTGCAGTGTCCACTGCTGAGACTGGAAGCGCTTCGGTCTCAGAGGTGGACAGTCTGGTTGATAAATTATCTAAAATTTATGAATAAAAGGAAGTGTAGGAGGATTTTTTTAAATCACTTAAAAGTGAAAATATTGTGAAGAGTAAGGGCTTGTTTCCATTTGCGAGAAACACGTCCGTGTCTCGCATGTGAAAACCAAGCTCTGGCGACGGCACTTGGGAGCGGAGCGTGCGGCTCCATGTGTTCTTATGCGGCCGCACGCTCCGCTCTGGAGTGTCGGCGCCAGTGCTTGGTTTTTACATGCGAGACACGGATGTGTTTCTCGCAAAGGGAAACAACCCTAAGGAGTGGACACAGACAGAAGAGGGCCCCTGTGCAAGAACAACATATGGGTCCTTTGCAGACCAATAGCTCATCATAATGCACATTTCCATTTGATTTGATGGTGAAGGTGGCCCCCTTTTTGGGCACTAGTGCAGTATATTGATTTGCCTGTCCCTGAACGGAATGCTCAAAGTGTCACATTTACATCTCATTCAAACATCGGTGATTTTTATGGTATCCAAAAAAAAATGGTCAGAATTTCATCAGTGTTTTGGATCAGATTTTCATCGGTATTTGGTCCATGTGTCAGTTTTTACCATCATTAATTTTCCAGTATAAAAAAAAAAAAATACCGAATATACTCCTGTATAAGCAGAGATTTTCAGCACATTTTTTGTGCTGAAAACACCCTCTCAGCTTATACACGAGTCATTGTACCAGAAAGACGGCGGGAGAGGGCGGGAGCGATGGAGCAACGGGTCACAGGAGGCAGGAGATGGCAGCTGCAACTGTGCCCACTGCTAAAGAGAAATGAATATTCACTGCGCTGGCCGCAGCCTACATACCTTCGCTGCGCACCCTCGCTGCATCTCCTTCTGGTGCCAGTCTTCCGACCAAGCGATCACGTGTTCCCGCTCATTAACCCCTTTCTGCCATCTGACGGAATAGTACGTCAGCTGGCAGATCCCCTGCTTTGAGGTGGGCTCCGGCGGTGAGCCCACCTCAAAGCCGCGACATGTCAGCTGTTTTGTACAGCTGACATGTGCGCGCAATGAGCGCGAGCGGAATCGCGATCCGCCCGCGCCCATTAACTAGTTAAATGCCGCCGTCAAGCGCTGACAGCGGCATTTAACTAGCGCTCCCGGCCGCGCGGCCGGAGTTACTCGCACTGCTGACCCCCGTCACATGATCGGGGGTCATAAGTGCATCGCCATAACAAACAGAGGTCTCCTTGAGACCTCTATGGTTGTTGATGGCCGATTGCTTTGAGCGCCACCCTGTGGTCGGCGTTCAAAGCAACCCTGCATTTCTGCTACATAGAGGTGATCTGTACTTCACCTCTAAGTAGCAGAGCTGATCGAGTTATGCATGCTTCTAGCCTCCCATGGACGCTATTGAAGCATGCCAAAATTTAAAAAAAAAAGTGATTAAAAATATATAAAAAAAATATATAAAAGTTCAAATCACCCCCCTTTCGCCCCAATCAAAATAAAACAATTAAAAAAAATCAAACATACACATATTTGGTATCGCCGCGTTCAGAATCGCCCGATCTATCAATAAAAACAAAGGATTAAGCTGATCGGTAAATGACGTAGCGAGAAAAAAAATCAAAACGCCAAAATTACGTTTTGGTCGCCGCGACATTGCATTAAAATGCAATAACGGGCGATCAAAAGAACGTATCTACACCAAAATGGTATCATTAAAAACGCCAGCTCGGCACGCAAAAAATAAGCCCTCACCTGACCCCAGATCATGAAAATTGGAGATGCTACGGGTATCGGAAAATCGCGCATTTTTTTTTTTTTTTTAGCAAAATTTGGAATTTTTTTTTACCACTTAGATAAAAAATAACCTAGACATGTTTGGTGTCTATGAACTCGTAATGACCTGGAGAATCATAATGGCAGGTTAGTGTTTGCATTTAGTGAACCAAACAAAAAACAAGTGTGAAATTGCACTTTTTTTGCAATTTCATCACTCTTGGAATTTTTTTCCCGTTTTCTGTTACATGGCATGGTAAAATCAATGGTATCGTTCAAAAGTACATCTCGTCCCGCAAAAAATAAGCCCTCACATGGCCATATTGACGGAAAAACAAAAAAGTTATGGCTCTTGGAAGGAGGGGAGCAAAAAACGAAAATGAAAAAGCGGAAAAAGCTCTGGGGGTGAAGGGGTTAAGGTAATGAACATTCACCCCTCTCCACTCTCATAGGCGTGGAGTGAATATTCATTACTTTAATGAGCGGGGACACGTGATCGCTCGGCCGGAAGAGAAGTTGGCGCCGGAACGAGATGCAACGAGGGCGCGCGGAGAATGTAAGTAGAATGTTTTTTGTTTTTTTTATAGGAACCATACATACAATGATAGGGGATAAGGAGCCATGCATACAAGGACCCATAAGGAGCCATGCATACAGGGATGGGAAGCCATGCATTCAAGGACTGGGAGCCATACATACAATGACGGGAAGCCACGCATACAAGGATGGGGAGCCCTGCAAGCATAAATGGAGAGTCATGCATACATGGACAGGGAGCCATGCATACATGGACGGGGAACCATGCATACAAGGACGTGGAGCCATGCATACAAGGACGTGGAGCCATGCATACAAGGACGGGGAGCCATGCATACAAGGACGGGGAGCCATGCATACAAGGACGGGGAGCCATGCATACAAGGACGGGGAGCCATGCATACAAGGACTGGAAGCCATACATAAAAGGACAGGGAGCCATGCATACCAGGATAAGTATGGGGGGACAATGCATACCTGGCTTATACTCGAGTCAATATGTTTTCCTAGTTTTTCGGGGGAAAATTAGGTGCCTCGACCTATACTCAAGTATATATGGTAAATTGCCAAGCTTCCCCTATACATTACAATGACAATCAGGGATATCACATGGATGACAGTGTGCTATCCGTGATTTTCAAGGAACAATAGACTTGTATGGGTAAGTCTGATTCGTGACTTGGATCAAACACATGGTCTACAAAAAAACCACGGACAGTGAAGAGCTCCATAGAGCATAATAAATATGTGTTCCATTTGTGAAACACACGGATAAAACACATGAATGAGCCCTAAGTGTCACAATTATGGCCAATTTCTTTACTTTTCCTTATAAAGTAACCGAATATCACATTTTTGTTTCCAAGAAACTGGAACCAGGAAATAACAGCATTTCTCTCTATGTTCGCTTGCTCCAACCTCACAGGTCACAGAGAGCTATAGTCAATTTAACGCAATTGACATATCATTACCTCATAACATGATTGCATGGATATTTTTCTTGGAAAGCCATAACATTTGTATAGAAATCTGGATATGTTTCCTTGGCATTTAGGAGAAAAGGGAGGAAATACCAAATCAATTAAATGATTCCAACCACATTCTCTCATTAAATTTTCCTTGATGTGCTAAGTCTTTCATCTGTTCAATATGAATCACTCACTGTATGCTATCAGACCACTGTGCACTCATTCACAGAGTCAATTAAAACCACGTATAAAAAAAAGGCACGGCCAGCTAAAATGCCAGGAACGAGCGCAAGAACACAATTATTCATTACCCCGGCATCACATCATAATTTATACTTCATTAAGTGATGGGCAACTGAGAGTTATGAATTGGTGTTAATGGTATAAATAACCTAAGCCAATCTCAGGTCATCAATTCAGAAGACAGAAAAACTAAGACAGATTGAGTTATACGGCCATTTAGTGCTAAGTGGCATATATAAATGCTTCAAAGAAATAGATACATACATGCTAGCCACCTTAGGGAGAGACCCAAGTTGGGCTAAATGTAGCGGGACGAAAGAGACCGAAAAGCCCTCTACTTAAAGGAAATACATAGTGGATGCTTTCCTGAAACGGAAAGTACTTGCAAGCAGCATAATACAAAGAATAGCAGGTTTACCCAGAATCCTTTGCAGTAGGCGGAGCTATGCAAATCATCTCTTTCCACCCCTGTCTAATCCACAGCGCTTGGAACCGCCAAGCGTGCAATGCTGCGGATTAGTTTCTAAATTTACACAGCCAACCAATTCCTACCTGTGGACACGTGTTTCGGGCTTTAGGCCCTCATCAGCACAGGGCTGGAATTGGTTGGCTGTATGGAGTGGGGCTCGGTGAGCAAGCGATACATACATGCTAGCCACCTTAGGGAGAGACCCAAGTTGGACTAAATGTAGCGGGACGAAAGAGACCGAAAAGCCCTCTACTTAAAGGCATAGTGGATGTTTCAGGAAAGCATCCACTATGTATTTCCTTTAAGTAGAGGGCTTTTCGGTCTCTTTCGTCCCGCTACATTTAGCCCAACTTGGGTCTCTCCCTAAGGTGGCTAGCATGTATGTATCGCTTGCTCACCGAGCCCCACTCCATACAGCCAACCAATTCCAGCCCTGTGCTGATGAGGGCCTAAAGCCCGAAACACGTGTCCACAGGTAGGAATTGGTTGGCTGTGTAAATTTAGAAACTAATCCGCAGCATTGCACGCTTGGCGGTTCCAAGCGCTGTGGATTAGACAGGGGTGGAAAGAGATGATTTGCATAGCTCCGCCTACTGCAAAGGATTCTGGGTAAACCTGCTATTCTTTGTATTATGCTGCTTGCAAGTACTTTCCGTTTCAGGAAAGCATCCACTATGTATTTCCTTTAAGTAGAGGGCTTTTCGGTCTCTTTCGTCCCGCTACATTTAGCCCAACTTGGGTCTCTCCCTAAGGTGGCTAGCATGTATGTATCGCTTGCTCACCGAGCCCCACTCCATACAGCCAACCAATTCCAGCCCTGTGCTGATGAGGGCCTAAAGCCCGAAACACGTGTCCACAGGTAGGAATTGGTTGGCTGTGTAAATTTAGAAACTAATCCGCAGCATTGCACGCTTGGCGGTTCCAAGCGCTGTGGATTAGACAGGGGTGGAAAGAGATGATTTGCATAGCTCCGCCTACTGCAAAGGATTCTGGGTAAACCTGCTATTCTTTGTATTATGCTGCTTGCAAGTACTTTCCGTTTCAGGAAAGCATCCACTATGTATTTCCTTTAAGTAGAGGGCTTTTCGGTCTCTTTCGTCCCGCTACATTTAGCCCAACTTGGGTCTCTCCCTAAGGTGGCTAGCATGTATGTATCGCTTGCTCACCGAGCCCCACTCCATACAGCCAACCAATTCCAGCCCTGTGCTGATGAGGGCCTAAAGCCCGAAACACGTGTCCACAGGTAGGAATTGGTTGGCTGTGTAAATTTAGAAACTAATCCGCAGCATTGCACGCTTGGCGGTTCCAAGCGCTGTGGATTAGACAGGGGTGGAAAGAGATGATTTGCATAGCTCCGCCTACTGCAAAGGATTCTGGGTAAACCTGCTATTCTTTGTATTATGCTGCTTGCAAGTACTTTCCGTTTCAGGAAAGCATCCACTATGTATTTCCTTTAAGTAGAGGGCTTTTCGGTCTCTTTCGTCCCGCTACATTTAGCCCAACTTGGGTCTCTCCCTAAGGTGGCTAGCATGTATGTATCGCTTGCTCACCGAGCCCCACTCCATACAGCCAACCAATTCCAGCCCTGTGCTGATGAGGGCCTAAAGCCCGAAACACGTGTCCACAGGTAGGAATTGGTTGGCTGTGTAAATTTAGAAACTAATCCGCAGCATTGCACGCTTGGCGGTTCCAAGCGCTGTGGATTAGACAGGGGTGGAAAGAGATGATTTGCATAGCTCCGCCTACTGCAAAGGATTCTGGGTAAACCTGCTATTCTTTGTATTATGCTGCTTGCAAGTACTTTCCGTTTCAGGAAAGCATCCACTATGTATTTCCTTTAAGTAGAGGGCTTTTCGGTCTCTTTCGTCCCGCTACATTTAGCCCAACTTGGGTCTCTCCCTAAGGTGGCTAGCATGTATGTATCGCTTGCTCACCGAGCCCCACTCCATACAGCCAACCAATTCCAGCCCTGTGCTGATGAGGGCCTAAAGCCCGAAACACGTGTCCACAGGTAGGAATTGGTTGGCTGTGTAAATTTAGAAACTAATCCGCAGCATTGCACGCTTGGCGGTTCCAAGCGCTGTGGATTAGACAGGGGTGGAAAGAGATGATTTGCATAGCTCCGCCTACTGCAAAGGATTCTGGGTAAACCTGCTATTCTTTGTATTATGCTGCTTGCAAGTACTTTCCGTTTCAGGAAAGCATCCACTATGTATTTCCTTTAAGTAGAGGGCTTTTCGGTCTCTTTCGTCCCGCTACATTTAGCCCAACTTGGGTCTCTCCCTAAGGTGGCTAGCATGTATGTATCGCTTGCTCACCGAGCCCCACTCCATACAGCCAACCAATTCCAGCCCTGTGCTGATGAGGGCCTAAAGCCCGAAACACGTGTCCACAGGTAGGAATTGGTTGGCTGTGTAAATTTAGAAACTAATCCGCAGCATTGCACGCTTGGCGGTTCCAAGCGCTGTGGATTAGACAGGGGTGGAAAGAGATGATTTGCATAGCTCCGCCTACTGCAAAGGATTCTGGGTAAACCTGCTATTCTTTGTATTATGCTGCTTGCAAGTACTTTCCGTTTCAGGAAAGCATCCACTATGTATTTCCTTTAAGTAGAGGGCTTTTCGGTCTCTTTCGTCCCGCTACATTTAGCCCAACTTGGGTCTCTCCCTAAGGTGGCTAGCATGTATGTATCGCTTGCTCACCGAGCCCCACTCCATACAGCCAACCAATTCCAGCCCTGTGCTGATGAGGGCCTAAAGCCCGAAACACGTGTCCACAGGTAGGAATTGGTTGGCTGTGTAAATTTAGAAACTAATCCGCAGCATTGCACGCTTGGCGGTTCCAAGCGCTGTGGATTAGACAGGGGTGGAAAGAGATGATTTGCATAGCTCCGCCTACTGCAAAGGATTCTGGGTAAACCTGCTATTCTTTGTATTATGCTGCTTGCAAGTACTTTCCGTTTCAGGAAAGCATCCTCAAAGAAATAGATACTTTCTAACAGGAGATGGCACCTCCGCAATACAACAATACGGCCATGTTCCCATGTAGTGTAAATAATGCATTTTTTCCACTGCATTTTTGTGCAGAAAATGTGCTGCATTTAACTGTTCAATTAAAGTGGGTGAGATTTCATAAAATTCTTGTCTACTGTGCATCTATAGACGCTTTGAAGTGAAGTGCAGAATCAAAGCTTTTCTGTAGTAAAAAAAAAAAATCATTAAAAAATGCTTCAAATCTGCACCCAAATTGCATCCCATAAGAGGAAAATGGCATTAAAATGAAATAATTTAAGAAGATTGCTATTGTGCATTTTTGTACAAACATCTGCAGAAAACATGTGGATAAAAAGCAGCAGAAAAAAAATAGCAATAACGCTATGTGTGAACATTGCCAAGCTTTAAAGCAGACTGCAGTGACCAATTGCAATATTACCATTTCTTTTAGACTATGTGCACACGTTACGGATACATACATTAAGCATCCCATCATTTTTAATGCATTCCGCAATTTTTGTGCACATGTTGCGTTTTTTTCCGCGATAAAAACGCATCACGGAAAAAAAAAGCAGCATGTTCATTATTTTGCAGATTTTTTGTACTCGTTGCTCAGGTTTTCCCCGAGCACGCTTGGGTGACCTCCGAGTATTTATGACTGCTCGGAGATTTAGTTCTCATTGCGGCAGCTGAATGATTTACAGCTACTAGCCAGCCTGAGTACATGTAGGGGATGCCTGGTTGCTAGGGAATCCCCACATGTAATCAAGCTGGCTAATAGCTGTAAATCATTCAGCTGCAGCGATGAAAACTAAATCTCCGAGCAGTCAAATACTCGGGAGATCACTCAAGCGTGCTCGGGAAAACCTGAGCAACGAGTACACTCGCTCATCACTAATGCTGATACACTATAAAGCAATGAAGGAGTAGAGAGCGTCATGTGATGCTCGCTCTTCCATCATCCCCCTTCTGACACAGTGGGCGGGATTACGTAATCGTGCACAACGCTGTGCTGTGAGCCGGAGAGTGGAGTGGAGCCTTACTATATCAGCAGCGTGAAATAAACGATCATTTGATAAAAAAATATATAAAGTATTTAAGGTGTGTTTGTGATTTTTTTCTTGCTAGAATTATGGGAAAAATACATAAATAAAAAACTGCTTTTCTGCCCTAACTTGTAAAAACCTGTGGGTTTAAAAGGGTTGTCCACTACTAAAACAACTCCTTCTTAAACAAAATGTTCGACCCCGAGAAAATAATAAAGACTGTACTCGTCTCCTGTGCTGACTCCATTCCCGCGGTGGAATGATACGTGATGCCAGGCGCCCAACCAGCGCTGGCGACACTGTCTCCACCTTCCGACAAACTAAACATGAAGAGCAAGTCAGGGATCAGCTGCAGCACAGGCTTCCTAATCATATTCAGTTTGTCTGAAGGTGGAGACAGTGAAGTCAGCGCTGGTTGGGTGCGGCATCACCTGTCAAAGCAACAGCATGGGAACGGCGCTGGCAGGGGAGGTGAGTAAGGGCTTTATTATTTTATCAGGGCTGAACATTTAGTTTAAGAAGGGGTTGTCCTAGTAGTGGAGAACCCCCTTTAAATACAGCCTATATCCAAGTTCCACAGCGTAAACTGACCTGTGATGCATTTTTTGTAAGTCAATCTCTCTTGCAGTAAACATGCGTTTATTTGCAGATTTTCCCCACTGACTTGATTAAGATGACAAAAATCGCATAAAAAATGCATATTTACCGCCATAGAAGTTTACATTTTGCAAATCTAAAAAATGCCCAACAGGTCTGTTTATGCTGCATAAAAAAAAGCACAGTGACCATAACATTTCCTTAAATTCCATGCACTCTGCTAAAGTTTTTTTTGAGCAGAGAAAATACACAGCAGCGAAACAATCTACTAAAAATGGTGATTGACACTGGAATCTTGTAGAAATGTTATGGAATTGCAATTCTAATAAGGCCACGTTTTGTGCTAGATGGCAGAGTGTTCAAAGTGACTTTCGATGTTCGGCTCTGTTAGATTAAGAGAAAATCGGAA
Source organism: Ranitomeya imitator (assembly GCF_032444005.1). Classification (NCBI taxonomy): domain Eukaryota; kingdom Metazoa; phylum Chordata; class Amphibia; order Anura; family Dendrobatidae; genus Ranitomeya; species Ranitomeya imitator. The sequence goes on from NC_091282.1 coordinate 1,034,262,094, forward strand.
CTCCTTCCAAAAACTGAAAAAAATTAGGCTGCATCATTTGCTTTTTCTCCTCATTTGCTTTTTCTCCTCGTAAAAATTATGTCACTCACGATGGAAGTTTAAAACAAGTTCTTGGGAATAGCAAACTCGCATCCTATGGGCTCGTGCACAAAACAGATTTTCTCGTACAGCACTCGTACCTACGGTATTCTATAAGACTCTCCACATGTCCAATTTTTTGCTCGTAGTCGGAGGAAGAAATTGAAGACTGATTTGGATCTGACTGTTGGAACCAAATTGACGCATTTCCAATCCGCAGCATGTCAATTTATCTAGCAGGAAAGCGGAGTTTTATGTGTGGATTTTTCCCATAGACTTGCATTAGATGTGGAAAATCCACGGTAAAAAAAAAACACGCATTAGTGCATGTCCGTGGCAGAAGCATAATAAAAACACATGTAATCCGCACATGACTATATTCAAGTTTTGTGAAAGCCAAATACCAGGAAGTATCAAAAACAAAGCAGCATTGTTTAAAACATGGCATAACAACAAGAGATAAAAAACAGCGTCAAAAGCGCGATATTCTAAAAATGCAATGAAAAATCGCAAGTAAGCTAATTTACTTAATAATGGTTCTAAAAGTCTGCTATATCAAAACCTCCTCAGAAGCTCATCATAGAAGCGTGGCCTGATAGAGAAAAATCTCCTCCCGTACTGCATTCCACAGGACTGAGAATTATGGAATACATTTCTAGCAGAATGATGAACGCTTTCAATGAGAACAGTATTCCACCATAAATATCATATAGACATGAACTTTATCCCTAGATGTAAAAATAATTTATAGCTGCAAAAAGTCTATTGAAATTAATTTTTCAAGAAGCATAATGTGCAAAAATAGGATTGCCGATTGCAATAGACATAAATGGGTAATAGGTAACTTACAAAATCGAGTTTTGATAGAATGATCTAAATTAACAAGTCTGCACACCCCCCTCCGAGCCCACAGTCTACATACGGCATTTACGTTAATATGTGGCTGCACAAGTGGTCATTCCTGAAACAATTTATGTCAATTTATCATCGTCTTCCTAAGCCATAAATTGCTGTTGACGAGATTTTGAGAGGCAATGGATTGTTTCTGTTTAGTGTTTTGCTATGTATGCTGCCATTTGTTCAGCCTGCTAAATCTTTAATGCTTGAGGGCCTGTAATGATTAAGTGCTCGGCTAATTGGCTAAGCCAACTAAACTATCAGCAAGATGCAGCTGAAGATCTTGAAGGCGAGTGTTAACCAGTGCCATGCTGCATTTCCTAAATAGAAATATATACATTTCTTGAGTTTATATATAAATAGAGATGAGCGATGAGTTTAAAGTTCATACCGCATGGTTCGTGTCTGATCCAAAATGCCGAACAAAGACTTCTACCGGAAGTCCGCTGTAATGTTCGGAGTTCCGGGGGAAGTCTGGGAGTAGAGAGATAATTTTCTAGATCAAAGGTTTGAGTCCCCATTTTTTTTGTAATGGGGTTTTTGCTCTGGTTTAAATTCAGGTACAGTTACCCGGAATTGGAAATAAAATTCTGTCGGGTATGTTCATCCCTATATATAAATACATACACAAATGGTATGCATACAGTAGACAGTTTACCTAATTCATCGTATCCCCTTTTTTTTCTCCAAGGCCCACACTGGTTCTGCATGGTTTGTTCTAATATTTTGTCACCCAACAGTTGACACTGGGTTGATGTCTGGTTTCTATTCTACTATACTTAGCCTCTATTTATTTGAATGCAAATCATATGTATTAGACATAATGGAAGCTGAAAAAATATTAAGGGGATTGTCTCAAGTTCCTAAAAGGGTAAAATTGCAAAATGCTTGTAAAAAAAATAAAAAGCAATTTTGCAATATATCTTTTAATTTTATAGTGTATGGCACATTGCCTAGGTTACCGGTCACCTGTAGTTTCAAGAGGGTAGCGCTTATAGTAGGAGTTATGTCTTACAACCTGCTTGCACCACTCTTAAGTTGGCTGGATCAATGGATCTGACCAGCCTCTGTGTGCCTGTACTTCTCCCATGTGGCCTAGGCAAAGACTGTCTCTGCTTGCAACCCGGTAGAGCACTCGACTGTATGACCATGCTGCTGGACTGAACTGTTAATCTTCAGGAGTGCGCTGTCCCTGGGAATCAAGAAGCCAGGAGACAGAGCAGCGGTGTACTCCTGAAGACCCCCTTACCTATAATGATAGTCTTAGGCCAAGTTCCCTGGATATTTGGGGTGTTTTTCCGCTGTGTATGTTCATTGCACAAATACACAGCATGGTACAGTTTCAGCAAAGTGAATAGGATATCTCTGAATATCTTGCCCACTGCTCTTTTTCATGCTGCATAAACTACCGTAATCTGTAAAGCAAGTTTGCAATCTAAAATCTGCAACATGTCAATTTCTCTTGTGGTAAATCGGCATTTTATTTAAGGAAATATTTTCTCTGTAGTCTTTAGTGAGTTTAGAAAAATCTGCACATAAAAGAAGCATATGCGTTTTTAGTGTGTTTCTGTAATGCAATCTGCATGATTTTAGAAAAAAAAATTGTTTAGCCAAATACCAGAAAGCATGAAAACCATCCCAAAAAACGAGGTAGGGTCCCACTATAATTAATAACCAGCAAAGGCTTGTTTTTATCTTAAAGACACCTCTTCATTACTAACCTCTGGGCTTGATGTTAACGACAATACAAAGATGACATCAACCCCAATACTATCACCCCACCTACCAACGCATCAGAGCAAGGGGGAAAGCGAGGCTACATGCCAGGATTGGCGCATCTTATGGATGTGCCATCTCTAGGGAAGCTGAGAGATGATGCATTTAATCTGGGAGTCGGACAATATCCATGGCCCCTTCCTAGGTTATTAATATCAGCCCGCAGCTGTCTGCCTAGCCTATGCTGGTGGTTAATTACAGGGGAACCCTAGGTCATTTTTTTACTTGCATTAGCGACTCTCGTCTGATATATGAGGACAATTGCAGCACACTGCGATTTTTTTTCTCAGTCTAATTTCAGCTGAGAAAATAATTGCACATGAGCAGGGACTCAGATAAATATTGGTCCGAATCCAATCTGATTTTTCATTGGATTGCACTTATGAATTTTTCTTGCAGATGAGTATGAGCCCTAACACAAATAACAGAGCTGGCATTTCAAGACACAAAAAAGTGTAATTTGACACCTTACATGACATCAGTCAATGGATTGGGCAATGTTAGTTTATCTTAATCCTCATAGAGGGGTTGTCTCCTGGGACTAAAGGTACCGTCACACTCAGCGATGCTGCAGCGATATAGACAACAAGCCGATCGCTGGAGCGTCGCTGTTTAGGTCGCTGTAGAGACGTCAAACACAATTACTCCAGAACGATGCAGGAGCGATCCAGTGACGTAACGGCGACTCACTTATCGTTCTCGCTGGTTGTTAGCTCCATGTAAAACATTGCTGGCATCGTTGCTTTTGATGTCAAACATGACGATACACGCCGACCTGACGACCAAATAAAGTTCTGGACTTCTAGCTCCGACCAGCGATGGCACAGCGGGATCCAGATCGCTGCTGCGTGTCAAACACATCAAGATCGCTATCCAGGACGCTGCAACGTCTCGGATCGTTGTCGTTCTCGTTGTAAAGTTGCTGAGTGTGACGGTACCTTAACACTGATGTCCTATCCTTAGTATAGGTCATCGATGAATGATTGGTGGGGGTGCAACACTTGGTTCACTTGCCGTTCAGATGTTCAGTGTCAGCGGCAGCCAGAACTGCTCTGTTGCAGAGATGCACAGCACAGATCTGTCAAACAAGTAGTGGCCACAGTGGGGTACTGCAGATCCACCCCTATTCAAAATAATAGGGGGCAGATATGCAGTATTCATCAGTCGCCATCTACTGTTGAGAGAGCTGTTCTGTGCAAAAAAAAAAAATTGGGCATATGCATACAATCCTATAGTGTAATCTGGTGTATTCCAATCAAGTGTTTCTTCCAGCTTAGCAACTAAGCTGTTCCGGCTGACACTGGGAACAGCTGATAGGCAGGGATGCCAGGTGTCGTAAAACCAATGACATTGGTGGACAACCTCTTTAAGTAAGAAAACATTCTGTAACAAGTTATCAAGATGGCGTGAAATTTATCAAGTTAAACCTGGCTATATCTAGATATACTGGAGAATCACCTATTCAGGTTGTACTACAGTGACTATTTTGAGTTCATCAGTAGTGTTGAGCATTCCGATACCGCAAGTATCGGGTATCGGCCGATACTTGCGGTATCGGAATTCCGATACCGAGATCCGATATTTTTGTGATATCGGGTATCGGTATCGGAAGTGTAAAATAAAGAATTAAAATAAAAAATATTGTTATATTCACCTCTCCGGCGGCCCCTGGACATCAGCGGGAGGATCCGGCGTCCGGCACGGCTTCTTTCTTCAAAATGCGCGCCTTCAGGACCTGTGGAATGACGTCCCGGCTTCTGATTGGTCGCGTGCCGCCCATGTGACCGCCACGCGACCAATCAGAAGCCGCGACGTCATTCCTCAGCTAAAGTCCTAGAATGAGCGCCTTCTAGGACCTGAGGAATGACGTCGCGGCTTCTGATTGGTCGCGTGGCGGTCACATGGGCGGCACGCGACCAATCAGAAGCCGGGACGTCATTCCACAGGTCCTGAAGGCGCGCATTTTGAAGAAAGAAGCCGTGCCGGACGCCGGATCCTCCCGCTGATGTCCAGGGGCCGCCGGAGAGGTGAATATAACAATATTTTTTATTTTAATTCTTTATTTTACACTTTAATATGGATCCCAGGGCCTGAAGGAGAGTTTCCTCTCCTTCAGACCCTGGGATCCATGAGGATACATTCCGATACTTGATGTCCCATTGACTTGTATTGGTATCGGATATCGGTATCGGCGATATCCGATATTTTTCGGGTATCGGCCGATACTATCCGATACCGATACTTTCAAGTATCGGACGGTATCGCTCAACACTATTCATCAGACAAGAAAGTACAAGCCAATGTTCATGATCTCTCTGGAATGGCAGTAAGAACCTCAGCGGGAGAAACAGTACCAATTGTAGATTGATAGCGAATTAGCATCCTCAACACCAAGTGGTCAAGACAATTTTTCAGCACCAAATGTTCATGAAATCTAGGACCCATCACTGCTACTTGGCAAAGGTGCTCACTGAGCCCATAAATGCATTATACATTCAGACATAAAATAATGCTTACATTTATATCATATCACTGAGGGCTCCTGGAAGTTTTGCTTTAAAAAATTGTCCAAGCCATTCTATTAAAGATGAAAACGTCCTACCAGTCTACAAGACACAATTTGGATGGTTTGGACACAATTGGATGGTTTGGACACCACACTGCAGGATCCTTCCACTGTGAACACTAATTTTAATTCTTTGTAGGTCATAAACATACGGTATGTAGCATTTTGAATAAATGATTTTATCCAGTTTGCTGCTTCACAAGTAAATAAAAAAGACAGACAGGATCATCGTTGGAAAGATTGCCAGGTCATGTATTACACTATGGTTGCATTTTTGGCGTGATAATATTCCCTTTACACCTTAAAGTCTAAATTCCCCAGAGAAAATACACTGTCATGTTATTGGTCGTGCTAATACTTTTTTCCATATGTCTTAACAAAGACATTTTATTTCTCAGATTGCTCACTTTATAGAAGAAATTTAAGTATGCAAACCACCACCACTCTATTACAGATGAAAGGAAAAAATAGAATGTACAGGGATGAATGCAGGCAATGGTCATTACAGCACAGTGCATCTCACACATATACAATGGACAATGGTACAAATTTTAGGCTATGTTCACATGTCCAGTAGCGATCAGTTAGAGTGGATCCAGTAGCAATCCGTTGGCCAATAGTTGTGCAGACACAGCTTTTTAGTCTGTTTTTAAAAACGTTTTTGACAATGGATTGCTGCTGGATCTGTTCTAACTGATCACTACTGGACATGTGAACATAGCCTAAGAGTTACACAAAGGACTGCACTGTAAACAAGCTGGCATGTAAATGTTCCAAAATCACAACAACAAAAACATTGAGTAAAATAGTAAAATATAATCACCCACTTGAACATTTACCTTCCACTGCTCTTTTGAAGAAGACTTTACAGCTTCCACAGGTGACTACTCCATAATGGCATCCAGATGCCTCGTCCCCACAAACTAAACAAACTTTGGACGGTCTAGATGACCCTGTTGACATGGTCCGTAGTGCAGAACTAGGGAAAAAAAGGAATTAATATAACAATTAGTGACCATATTTAAAAATCAATAGTGTGGCAAGTACAGAAAAAAAGAAAACATTCTTCAGAGCTTAGATGGATGATTCAAGCACCAGAGAAGGTTTTACTATGGGTATAGTCTCACTGAAATCAGTTCAATGAATCTAAATGGAGTTTTTGCAGCAACCATGAAAGGATTTCTCAAGCCTTATTCAGTCTGCAGCAAAACTTATAACAAAATAATTTAGCAAAGCTAAATACTGTTTTCCCCTAAATTAAGACCCTGAAAATAAGCCCTAGCATGAATTTTCAGGATTTTTGAGGAAGCCTGAAATACAAGTCCTTCTCCAAAAATAAACCTCAGTTACAGTTCATAAAAAAAAGTAAGTTTAAATAGAGTCCAGGCAGCTCTACATGTAAAAAGGCTAAATCAATTGGCAATAGAATATAGTAGAATAGAAAGACCCTTCACTAAGAAAAGTGGACACCCTCAAAAGAATTGCACTCAAAAGACCACATGAAACCCCAAATAACAAATTTTGGCAAGTGCCAGGTTGTCACATACAGAGCAGATAGTCCCGCTAGCTTCACTCCACTCCCTAGCCCATTATATAATAGCGTTATGGCTGCTTTTGGTCATCATGGGGAGCCAACGGCTACACTTGGCATCAGCAGAACGCGGAAGAGAGCAGCTGGGACCTGGCCGCATGTAATGTGCCTGTGACAGGAGAGACGCCAGCTGGACTACCTGACCTGTGTGTAAGAGCCCGGAATTTGCCACCCCTTATTGTTTGGGGTGTCGTGAGGACTTTTGAGTGCGATTCTTTTGTGAGTGTCTGATTTTGTTAGTGAAGGGTCTATCCACCATTTACTATGGTACAGAACAGTAAGTATGTAAACAATTGAACAAGAAATATACCGTAGTGGTAATAAATGTAGATTGTTGTTCATGGAAACATAAGACATCTCGTGAAAATAAGCCCCAATGAATCTTTTGGAGCAAATGTTAATATAAGACCTTGCCTTATTTTCAGAGAAACAGAGTAGATTGTGCAGTGTGTAATAATTAGGGGCAAATTAGAACAAACTAATTGTATATGAAATTACTGAAGGTGCTTTGTTTAGGAGGGCACAGTTCATAAGCATAATAGAGAATAATTATGACTCATAGTTTAAAGCTAATGCTTACATTACATAAAATATGTTTATGATGCTTTTGAGCTTCTAATGAATGGAGTAGTTTATACCATACATTAAATGGTCTCCTATTCATTATTGCATTCACATACGGTACATAGAAGATTACTGGGAGTCAAGTCGAGGTTACAAGCATCTCAACTATTTCTTTCTAAACAATGGCTCACAGCAAAAAAACCCAAAGACTTTTCATGTTGCCCTTTATGTACTAAAAGAAAATGAAATTATTATTTTGTAACAGCATTAAATCTCTTCGCTTTAACTTGAAATTCAGTCAGTCTGTTCAGGAAAGCTGTTTCTTGCACAACATGTATACACAGATGGCTGGAAATGAAATTCTCTTGCATCAAGTCTGCAGCATGCTGTCAGATAAATTCTCAATCACTTCACTTGACCATAACTGCCGACATAATGAGATGAATAGAGCACAGACGATATACTTTACTCCTACAGAACGCATGGGTGTTGAACTCTTTTGAACTTTTTTTTAATTGCAGCATTTTGCCTTTGGTGTAAGGTCACAAGCACACTATCCTATTCCGCATCTGTGTGGTACTGATCCTGGATGCACCACCACAGAGTACCTCCATCTCTAAGAAAAAGACTTCATCACATGAACCATTATGGAGGAATTCTCCCCTAAAAGCATTGGAAACACAATTCAGCAGCACACAGATTGCCTATGGGTCCTTCGTATACACCTGTATATACTTAAAGGGGTAATCCAGGACTATATTAATTTTTTTACTTTTGGCCTAAGAACTCATAGGCAGGTAAGTTGCTAACTACCTGCCTGATCTCCCCAGCGCAGATCTCTAATGGCGCAAAGAGGTCAACAAAGCAGCTGCTTTTCTCCTGCTCGGTTGACGGCTCATGCCATGCTGATTGACAGCCACTACATCACTGCGGAAAGCAAGCTGTCAATCAGCATGACGTCAGAAGTCATGAACCATCGATAGAGCAGCTTGGAAGAAGAGCTGCTCTGTTGAAATAGAGCAGCTGAATAGACAGCGAGAGCCAGCGCCAGATAGGACAGCCAGGTAGTTGGAACTAGCTGACCTGCCTAATAGTTTTTTGGCTCTTAATACAAAATAATTTTGTCCTGGATAACCCCTATAATTTGCCACTGTGTCGAATCTATGCATGGGCTATGTCAGAACCACAAGTGAAACATACATAAAGAAAAAGTATAAAGTACTACTTGTGTTTTTGACCCACTCCTATAGAATAATAAATGCAAGTGTGGACAATGCTGAATTGTATACCATGGAGTGATGAACGAGCATGCTTGGATAAGGTGTTATCTGAACATGCTCGGGTGCTAACCGAGTGTCTTCGGCATGCTCTAATAATAGTACCCGCAGCTGAATGTCTCGCGACTGTTTGCCAGTCGCAACACATGCAGGGATAGCCTGTTTGAGAGAAATGCAGGTGCGAGGACCCAACATATAATTTGAGCACGCTAAAGACACTCAGATCCAGAGCATGCTCGGATAACACCTTATCCAAGCATGTTCACTCATCACTAGCACCAATGTAACTAATCATGATCCACGATTTAAAAAGAAAAAAAATATATATAAAAAATTCTCAGTGTGAGAACAAAGAATACTTGAGAGAAATCATATACAAACCTTCCAATAAAGTCAGAGATAAAAACACTCTGATAATCTACACAGCTTCGTCTGGCACTGGAGGGCCCAGTTATTGTACAATTGAAGGAAAACTAATTGGACAATTAACATTAAGTAAAACAAAATAACTGGTTAAAAGGACTTTCCAAGATTTGGATGATTAAGCATCCACGATTAAACTGTGCGTAAGAGTTCTCCTCGGACCTATTTATTGTCTCAATGACTACAGATCTCACTCTTGGCGGGATCATCAAAGTCATTGTGAGCACTTTAGGTGCACTAGTACACCAACACTGCAGCTTATAGCGAATGTGAGAACATTTTTCTATTTTAGAAGCACGGTTCTATAACTGTTCCTGAGTGTGGCATATAAATACACCTTTAAGGCTCACTCAGACGTCAGTTTTTCACATATGAGTACTATCCGTACTCATACCTATTATGGTCTTTAGAGCCATTTCACATATTTTTGCAGACTGAGTGGTCAACACAAAATCACAAAAACATGTCCAATTTTGATCCGAATAGCACTCACCAATGCAAGATTACTAGTTTGTGAAAAAAAAAAAAAATCGGCCAGCACTCAGATGCCATCTGTGTGCGCTGTTCGTTTTTCATGGGCTGTTTGATAGGAGAAGCTCGAGAAACCTCCATCAGGTTTTTTTTCTTCCAATAAAAACTGATAAACCTCTCCCCAAACTATGATGGCAAAATTTAAACCATGAGAAAACTCAAAAACACTGATGAATCTGAGGCCATTTTTTTTGTATAAGAAAAATCACAGATGTCTGAATTAGCTCTTGAGGGATACAATGACTTATAGCAGAAACCAGTTCGAGATTTTATTCTACATGAAAATATGCAAAAATCTTTAAAAACTAAATAATTGAGTAGACAGACTTTCCAGTATGGTCACGCTCCGCTCCTACTGAATGTCCCACTTGGGTTGCAGGTCTTTCCTAGTCTGCCTGAGATCTGGAAGGTGAATGGTTGCTAGATCACTTTTTCAAAAAGATTTTTTTTCATTGAGAAATAAAACGTTACTATGTTCCGATGTATAATAGAGAACACCCGACAATTGTCTTCATACAAAAGGCCACTTTATTTGAAAACAGAGCAATCTTGGCATGCACATCCCTATTTACTACAGCAAGGTCTGGCTGGCAGCCAAAATTGATGTTACTTTTCTTTTACACTATTTTGTTGTTTGCAATCAAGGAAAAACACTTATGCTTATGGTGTTGCTGACCCGCTTTTCAACTCCAGCATTATAGGAAGTCTTGCTGTTGCCATAGAATATCATGACCTTCCTACTAGATTGCAGCTTGTTGAAACTAGGATGCATCCCTCCTGGCAGTGTGTCAAGCTTGTGTTGTGTTGCAATATTGAAAAGTTTTTTTTCTGGTTAAACTGGTTAACCTGACAATTTATTTCATTTACTTTAAGCAAATTGGAGACATGTAAAATTTGAAAAAAAAAAAAATCATAAATCATCAATATACAAAATGTCTCTGTTTTCAGGTACACAAAATACTTTTGAAGAATAAAATAAGTACAAATAATGACTTATTCTATAAGACAAGGAGGTTATAAGACTAATACAAACGGGGAGTACGAAATCCTGACTTGGTTACAGAGACAAACCTGCTTTGAATGTTTTATATTTTGCAATAATCTTGTAATATATTTATGGAAACTGAATTTTATTAAGGCTTTGTTCACATGTCCAGCTGTCATCCAATTGTACCGAATTCATTATTTAAAGAATGTGATCATTTATTTGAACAGTCACAATACGGTAGGATGGCTCTAAGGGAGAGCCACACACGGCAGCTTCCAATGTGCCCAGTTATTGAGAGCTCCACTTACAGCATCTTCCCACACTCCTCAGCACATATTTACAAGGTTCATCCATCACAAAGACTATAGTAGTATATTCTAGCATCATATATCCTATAGATGGATTCGGCATAGGAAGAGGTATCAGAAAGTCACAACAGTCAGGCTGATGATCACTGGTCAGCGAAACATTACTTGTTTTGTTACTTACTTTCTGTTGCAGTAGATATATGAAAGCCACAACTTTCCCTTCCCACCACAATTTAGCAATCTGACAAGCAAAAACACTGACATTTATGACCAAACCAATAAAGCACATTTTGAGTGATAATTTTATTTTGATTTAGATGTACTGAAATTGAAAAGAAACGCGCACTACAGAATACTATACAAAAAGCATAATACACAATTACTAAATCATTGAAGTTTCAGCGTTATCTTGGTCTCCCCCCTCTGAGTTGGTACATACTTGATGTCAACCACAATCTGCATATTTAGCAGTTTCACAGTGTAAGTAGCTGAACAGAAATTCGGGCTTAACGAGATTGCCCACTAATAGGAAAACTCCTTCTTGATCTTAGCATTTGGCCTCGATTAAATAAAAATGCCCATTATCACCTCCTGTGCCGGCACCGTTCCAGCGGTGTAAGTACTCGCGGTCCCAGAGAGCTCGTCTGGTTGTTGTGACATGTGACAACAGTGCCCAATCAGTGTCATCAACACTATTCCAAAGACATACTGATAGGGAATTTAGATTGTGAGCCCCATCGGGGACAGCGATGATAATGTGTGCAAACTGTAAAGCGCTGCGTAATATGTTAGCGCTATATAAAAATAAAGATTATTATTATTATTATTATACCCGCCTTCAAACATATCAAACATGAAGAGGAAGTCTGGGCTGCAGCTGCTTGCTCACTTCCTCATCATATTCAATTCGACATGAGGTGGAGACCGTGACGCCAGGACTCATTCGCCAGGGTCATGTGTCTCAACAACAGCACAGGGGCTCCGGGAAGAGCGAGAGCCGGCACCATGGGAACGACGCCAGCAAGGGAGGTAAGTATAAGCTTTTTTAATTCTTCGGCGCAAAGTGTGGGGTAGGAGAATAAGTTGTCCAAGTAGTGGAAAACGTCTTTAAAGGAAATCTGTCAGCAGGATTTCCTCTAAACTATTTATACACCCTTGTAGTTCTTTGAAAGACAAGACAAGCAATACTTTTACATGGCCAGTCCATTCCTTCATTACTAAGAAATCAGCTTTTGAATTGATACGCATATGAGGCTAAAGAACTATTTGTAGATCTGAAGTCTCCGTCACCCCAGCTCTATTCCCTGTCCGATGTTGCCTCCTCATTCTTGACAGATGACTCCTTTGCTTGAAGTCACATAGCATGGAGGCTGTCAGTCAAGGAATAGAGCTAGAGTGACAAAGTATTCAGGTCTACAAATAGCTCTTCAGTCTCATTTGCATATCAATTCAAGCGTTGATTTCTCGGTAATGGAGGAAAGAACTGACCATATAAAAGCATTGCTGGACTTTTGTTTTATAGAGCTACATGTACTATTAATAGGTTTGGGGGGTGAAATCCTGCTGACAGGTTCCCTTTAAAGAGTTTTTCCCTATTTTAACCCCTTCATGACCTTTGACGTATAAATAAGTCATAGGTCATGTCGCTCCCTTTGACGCGGTCTCTGGCACTAAGCCCGCATCTTTCCTGGCACATGACAGCTGATTTGATCAGCTGTCATGTGCTCCTAACAGCCACGGGTGGAATCACAAACCACCAGTGGCTGTTTACATGTTAAATGCCGCTATTAATCACTGACAGCGGCATTTAAATGGAGAATGTCGGAAGGCATCACAAGACTTGCCCATTGACGCCCGTCAGATGAGTGCGGGTCACCAATGGATTGGCACGACAGCCGAGGGGCTGCAGAAGACCCCCGTGCTTGTCATTGCTGATCACGGGCTGGTGTTCATAGGAGATGATCTCTGCTACACATAGCAGGGCTGAAGCTGATTGAAAAGCCAAAATTACTTTACTTGGTTGCCACAACATTGCAATAAAATGCAATAACAGGCGATCATAACATCATATCTACACTAAAACAGTATCAATAAAAACGTCAGCTTGGCGCACAAAAAAATAAGCCCTCGCCCAGACCCAAATCCTGAAAAATGGAGACGCTATGAGTCTCAGAAAATGGCATGTTTTTTTCTTGCACATTTTGTATTTTTTTTTTCACCACTTAAATAAAAAAGAACCTATACATGTTTGGTATCTGAGAACTCGTAATGACCTGGAGAATCATAATGGCAGGTCAGTTTTAGCTGTAGGTGAATGTGGTAAGAAATCCCAAAACACAATTGTGGAATTGCACATGTTTTGCAATTTCCACGCACTTGGAATTTTTTTCCCATTTTCCAGTGCAGTATATGGTAATCAATGGCGTTGTCCAAGGGTACAACTCGTCCTGCAAAAAATAAGCCCTCACACAACCATATTGACGGAAAAATGTAAAAAAGTTATGGAAGGGGAACAAAAAACGAAAACGCAAAAATTGGAAGATAGTGAAGAGGTTAATACTTATTGTGTACAGGTCCAGGGTGTATAATAAAAAAAAAAAAAAGACAAAATGTGAATGCTACACCTATTCTGCAGGGTATGGAAGAACAACACTGTGCTCAGAGGAGAGACACCGCCACTAACAGTTTACACTATCATTATTGTGTTTTGGAAACCCCTTTCATGTTCTGTTCAGTAATTTCTATTTCAGGAGAAGACACAATAACAGAAATAGGTTTATACCTGAAGTGAAAGCAGAATATGGTGAAATATCACAGCAATTTTACAATATTTTTTCACTTTCACACTTCTATGCAAGAAATCAAGGAGCCAAAAGCAACAATAGTGTGTATCAGCAGCGCTTTCTCTCTGTCTGCATTAACACTTATCTTGGACATTCAGTTTTTAATTTACACTGATTAAAGTGAGAGGACATAGCAATGATTTCGTACTGTAATTACACAGCACAATACAGTGTCTTTTCTACCATTTCAGAGTGGTGCGTTATGAATAACCCACTCTGTGATGTGTGCATGGTGCTGTGCCAGTGTATGTCACTTCAGCCCTCTTTGCCAAACCCCTCTGGCCATCAACACAAAAGTAAAAAAAAGAGCTAGAGGCAACATCCAGTCCTGAACTTGGAAGGAACAGTAACACCTGGACTTTACTGGCCTAGATTCAAAAGACAACATTTCATTCTCCCTCCTAGATTTTGAAGCTTTTAAATAAATAATGGCTCTATTATGCCACAGTCATTTGTAGCCACTACAATAGTGACACTTTGTGATGCAGATAATTATCTTTAGAAGACAATAAATACAATAAAAAACTGGGCTGTTCCTAGGCAACAAAACATAAGTAGAACTTTTCCACAAGGGACCATGTTAAAAGGACATATGAGAAATAAGCATCTATTAAACAATGTTACACAGTTACAACAAAATGCAAAAAAAAACAAAAAAAAAAACAATCTGTGGCCAACTCTCATTATGTTTTACAACATTTTTTACGTGTTGTAAAGTATGGTTCTGATTCTCACGTCAAATACATCTGATACTTTGTTTTCTTCTACATAATTGTATGCAGAGTTCCTTATAATTGTTATCAATTGTTATTACTTCAGCATTTTTTCTTTGGAAATACAATGTTTACTCACTCATCACTATTTTCTCTACTTATTTAGTTCATCCTACCTTATTTACAGCTATACAACCTCCCCCCCCCCCCCCCCTAAATATTAGGAAGTTGGGTCATGGGTCCTCCAGCAAAAAGTCCAGAAAATGATCTAATCTATAGATCTAAAGTCAGTCTCAGAGTTCCTGTGAACTATAGGATGTATAATCAGCCATTAAGTACCGCCTAGCAGCCCTCAGACTGCTTCCCTCCCCACCCTGTCACCCTGTAATATCCTGAAGATAAAGGTGAAAACTTATCAAATAGGTAAAATTCTCTGTACTGCCCACAGCAACCAATCATACGGCAGCTTTCATGTATATTCTGCTCCAGATAAAATTTAAGTTGTGCTGTGACTGGTTTATTTTTCTATTAGACACTTTTGCAATTTTAGCCTATTACTCTGCTCTTTAGAAGAGAACAGTGACATAGGTAAAGATGTATCACACAGAATATATTGATACTCTGCTGTATCTATCACATAGGATACACAGATTATTGTATACTAACAAAAGGAAAGACAAGAGACTATTTGTCCAAATCAGTAACAAAAGCTGGATAATGTGGAACACTGCTGAAGCACCGGTACCCTTTTTAAATATTATAAATATCAATAAGGTGGATCCATAAGGTTAGCTGCAAAAAAAGTAAAGTGCTAGGTATTAACTTGATCTAATCGTTCATTCAATGCCCCTATACAGTGTTTAATAATCCTTAAGCATATGGATATATACTAACTATTCAGTTACAATCTCAGTTACAGTGTTCTGTAAGATTTGACCCTTAGCACCACTTGGTATAGGGTTCTACTGATATGAGTATGTATTCTGTTCTATGGTTTTTGTTTTCAACATATTATTGTATGCATTTCATAGGATACACTGAGACTGCTGTATACATCACATGAGCTACAGAGTCAACTTTACACATCACATGGCATACCTTGACACTGTGCTATAGACACCTCTCCATTACTAAACTGTGGGTTTGATGTCACCTGACAATACAAAGGTGACGTCAACCCCACAAATATGAACAGCTACAGGACAAGTGAGAAAAGCCAGGCAAAGCACCAGAATTGGCACATCTAATAGATGCGCCTTTTCTGGGCAGTTGCAGGCTGCAATTTTTAGGCCGGGGGAGGAAGGGAATATCCATGGCCCCTTACCAGCCTGAGAATACAAGCCTCCAGCTGTTAGCTTTAGCAAGGCTAGGGGGACCCCACGCCATTTTTTAATTATTTATTTAAATAAGTAAAACTAAGGTGTGGGGACCCCTCAATTCTGGATAACCAACCTTGCTGAAGCTGAGGGTTGCAGCCCCCAGCTGTAAGCTTTGACTCGACGGTTATAGAAAATACGGAGGAACCTACGCCGGGTTTTTCATTCATTTAGTCATATCGCAGGAGGGTGATGAATACCCCCATCACCCAGTGCCGGAGAACAGTGCTTACTGTAGTGCTTCTTCCCCGGCGCCGATGCGTGTCAGATGGATAACATCCATGTGTATTCTCCATGTGCATGCACGCAGGATGTTTTGCCACCCATGCTGACGGTAAAAACCGGACATGTCTACGTGTGGGGCCCACGTTCCGTGGAAACACACTGACATGTGCACAGACCCATTCATTTGAATGGGTCTACATGTGTCAGTGTCTCCGCTACATGTGAAAACTGTCACCACACATACCGGAAACAAACACAGATATGTGAAAGGGCCTAAAGTTGAGGAGGGAGAGAAGAGCGATTCTCCTCCTCCTGTGCAGGGATGGATAGTGAGTGGAGGGAACGGTTTCTGAGCTGCCTCCACCAATCACACATCTGTCTCTGCACACTATGTAATGTTGCAACTATGGTACTCACAAGTCCGAGATCCTTTTAGGAAAGGAGAGCAAACAACCCCCATCATCCTTCAGAATATACTGTATCAATGGGTATATTCTGAAGGATAATGGGGGTTCTAGCCATACTTAGTGTAAATACAGACTGTAATGTAGTGTCCAAAATGTTTATTGCAAATGTGACTACCATCTCCCTCCTCTTTCAGAATACAACCATGTATACAGTAAGTGCGTGTATTCCTGAGGATTAGGGTGGTGGTAGTCACAATATACGGTACTGAAGGCACTGCGCTGTAATTCACAGATCCCCAATATCAGAGCGTCATACACAGATAATATTTTTGTATTTTATTAAAGGTTTTTGCACACTATTTGGCTCAAAATATTTTTTTTCCTTATTTTCCTCTCTAAAATCTAGGTGCGTCTTATAATAGAGTGCGTCTTATGAAGCGAAAAATACGATAAATCAAATGAATGAAAATATCTACATTTAGTGTTCCTCAAAGCATGTTCTGCGATTTTGAAATGTTGCCATAATGGCTACAAATATTTTATCTCATTTGCATGTAAGCCTCAGCATTTATTGGGTTTAGCAGCCAAATAGGCATCGCTAATTTTTTTTGTTTTAGAGAAATCTATGAAGAGATTTCTTAGCATTCTTAAAACAGTCCAACATGTTAACTACATAGACAGAAAGATGAAGCTTATAAAACTCCAGCCTTGCCTGCTCCAAAAGAAGGAAGTGATTCAATTTGATTTCAAAGTCAGGGAGGACTTGTGCGCTTCCCTGAAATACATAAGATGAGGAACAGAGATCCATTCACTTTAATTACACTGATGAGTGAGTTTAGCTGAGTTTCCTAAGGATAACAGAGTCATGAGGAGCATGGACGTCTTCCAGTGAACTGCAGCTATTGAGTACATTAGAAGAATATGTGCGGTACATGGCTGACCAAGGTCATATAAGGCAGACGGAAAAACATCCGACTCCTGTGTATGTGTGTATATATACACACACACACATACAGTACAGACCAAAAGTTTGGACACACCTTCTCATCTAAAGATTTTTCTGTATTTTCATGACTATGAAAATTGTACATTCACACTAAATGCATCAAAACTATGAATTAACACATGTGGAATTACATACTTAACAAAAAAGCGTGAAACAACTGAAATTATGTCTTAAATTCTAGGTTCTTCAAAGTAGCCACCTTTTGCTTTGAGAACATGTGAGCCAGTTTCTTTGTAGCTCTTGATGGTTTTTGCCACTGCACTCGGCGACACTTTCAAAGTTTTCCCAATTTTTCGGACTGACTGACCTTCATTTCTTAAAGTAATGATGGCCACTCGTTTTTCTTTACTTAGCTGCTTTTTTCTTGCCATAATACAAATTCTAACAGCCTATTCAGTAGGACTATCAGCTGTGTATCCACCAGACTTCTGCACAACACAACTGATGGTCCCAACCCCATTTATAAGGCAAGAAATCCCACTTATTAAACCTGACAGGGCACACCTGTGAAGTGAAAACCATTCCCAGTGACTACCTCTTGAAGCCCATCAAGAGAATGCCAAGAGTGTGCAACGCAGTCATCAAAGCAAAAGGTGGCTACTATGAAGAACCTAGAATATAAGACATAATTTCAGTTGTTTTACACTTTTTTGTTAAGTATATAACTCCACATGTGTTAATTCATAGTTTTGATGCCTTCAGTGTGAATGTACAATTTTCATAGTCATGAAAATACAGAAAAATATTTAAATGAGAAGGTGTGTCCAAACCTTTATCCTGTACTGTATATAGTTAGAAAAAAATTAAACAGCACTAAAAGTTAAATGGGTGCAAAGTCTCCCAGCAATCAATCCATACTTGCCAACATATAGCAGTAAAAAAACAGAAGGCAGCACTCCAAGAAGTAGTTTCAAAAAGGTGGACTTTATTAGGTCCACATGGCGTGGCGACGTATCAGCTATAAGCCCTTTATATATATTTTATTTTTATACATATATGTACAGCTTAAAAAAAAGGAACACTAATATCCCACATCCCAGTTGTAAATCTTTATTCATTACATAGTGGAATGTGTTGAGAACAATAAAACCTAAAAATTATCAACGTAAATCACAACTAATATCCCACAGAGGTCTGGAGTTGGAATGATGCTGAAAATCAAAGTGGAAAATTCAGGTCTGGGGAACAAGTGGGGCAGTCCATAGTTTCAATGCCTTCATCTTGCAGGAACTGCTGACACACTCCAGCCACATGAGGTCTGGCATTGTCCTGCATTAGGAGGAACCCAGGGCCAACCGCACCAGCATATGGGGATCTCATCTCGGTACCTAATGGCAGTCAGGCTACCTCTGGCGAGCACATGGAGGGCTGTGCGGCCCTCCAAAGAAAAGCCACCCACACTGACCCACTGCCAAATCGGTCATGCTGAAGGATGTTGCCGGCAGCAAATTGCTCTTCATGGCGTCTCCAGACTCTGTCACGCCTGTCACATGTGCTCAGTGTGAACCTGCTTTCATCTGTGAAGAGCACAGGGCGCCAGTGGCGAATTTGCCAATCCTGGTGTTCTGTGGCAAATGCCAAGTGTCCTGCATGGTGTTGGGCTGTGAGCACAACCCCCATCTGTGGATGTCGGGCACTCAGACCATCCTCATGGAGTCGGTTTCTAACAGTTTGTGCAGACACATGCACATTTGTGGCCTGCTGGAGGTCATTTTGCAGGGCTCTGGCAGTGCTCCTCCTGTTCCCCCTTGCACAAAGGCTGAGGTAGCGGTCCTGTTGCTGGGTTGTTGCCCTCCTACGGCCCCCTCCACGTCTCCTGGCACACTGGCCTGTCTCCTGGTAGTGCCTCCAGCCTCTGGACGCTCGCATTGTTGTGCCATCCTAAATGAGCTGCACTACCTGAGCCACTTGTGTGGATTGTAGAGTCCGTCTCATGCTACCACGAGTGTGAAAGCACAACCAACATTCAAAAGTGACCAAAACATCAGCCAGAAAGCATTGGTACTGAGATGTGGTCTGTGGTCCCCACCTGCAGAACCAATGCTTTATTGAGTGTGTCTTGATAATTGCCAATAATTTCCATCTGTTTTCTATTCCATTTGCACAACAGAATGTGAAATTGATTGTCAAACAGTGTTGCTTCCTAAGTGGACAGTTTGATTTCACAGAAGTTTGACTTACTTTGAGTTATATTCTGTTTAAGTGTATCCTTTTATTTTTTTGAGCAGTATATATATATATATATATATATATATATATATATATATATATATATATATATATATATATATATATATATATATATATATATATATATATACACATATACACTCATTGTGTCTGCAGGGATAGACTTGTCCCTACTGTCTGCACTATCTATGTGATATATATTCCACAGAATATTCTACAGACAAGCTTTTTAGAGAATTAGATAAAATAAGTGGAAATAAGTGCTTTGAAAATTAGGGGATACATAGAAACCAAAATGTGCTAAGGGACGACTCCAGGAATTTATTGCTCTGTACTTATCCACAACTTTTAATAGTGTGTTGTGTTCTCCACCTAAACAACTTTGCCATGTAAACAACATTACGATGTACCAAAAATCAATATAATGCAGTTGAAAAGAAGACTATTTTGCTCTTCCTCTAACATTATATAATTAAATGTGGTCCAGCAAGAAAAACAATAACATAATTATCCCAATGATTTAATAGGCTATAATTTGATGTGACATTTTATTCTACATTTCAGACTGTACAAATAATGTTAAATAAACAGACATAATCCTCTGTGAACATAAGAGCAAAACATAAAATGGGTCACAAACCTTTTGTATAGCTAAGTGCTAACGTGTATAACTCGTAATGCCACATGTTTTTACTTATGTATCACAAAGGTATGGGCAGTGTAGAGCCACCAGTACTATTAAAAAAAATTCACGGATAGTAGCCAATCACTACAAAGAAAAAAAAATAAAGATTTGCTACAGTCACCATTCCATGGTGAGTCAGTCAGACGTTCCATGAACAGTTTAATCAATTTCATCCTACCATCAACTTGACACTCAACTACTCCTGCAATGAAATTAACGTTTTGGACACCATCATTAAGCTGCAGAACAATAAAATAGAGACATCCCTGTATCAGAAGCCAATCGACCGCCCAACATACCTTAAATGGGACAGTTTCCATCCAAAACACATAAAAAACTCTATTGCCTACAGCCAAGTCATCAGATACAATCGTATATGTTCCAACCCAATGGATAGGGATGAACACCTTGGTCGCCTCAGAAAGACCTTTTTGAATCAGGGCTACCATCCAAGAGCAATTGAAAACCAGATTACAAGAGACACCAGAATATCAAGGAATCCCCTGCTACATTACAAAGCTAAAGAATAAAATAACCTGGTGCCTCTAGTAGTTACCTACAATCCAAATCTGGAGGTGCTAAGGGGAGCTGCACGGAAATTAGAACCTTTACTGCAAAAAGATGCCCGCTTACAATCCATTTTTCCAGACCCCCACTACTGTGTTTTAGGCAGCCCCCAAATCTAAGAAGCATCATTGTCAAGAGATCCCTGTCCTCTCCAACAGCTGCAGGTACCTTTCCTTGCAACCAGAAAAAATGTAAAACCTGTCCATTTATAATGACCACGGACAAGATAAAGATCCCCATTTCACATCAGGACTACAAGATCCCAGGTACTTTCAGCTGCGTCACTTCTAATGTGGTGTACCTAATTATTGGTACTAAATGTCCAACTAGGGGTCTGTATGTGGGGGAGACAGGGCACAAGCTTAGAACAAGAATGAATTCTCACCGCCACACAATAAGAGAAAAAAGAATGGATCTACCTGTGGCAATACATTTTTGTCTCCCAAATCATAACATTATGTATATGAAATTACTTGTGTTAAAAGGTAGCTTCAAATCTCAGAGAGACAGAAGAGTCTGGGAATATAAACTGATGACGACCTTTGACACTCTCACTGCAGGAATGAATGTGTCGCACGGATGTCTTTTTACATCAAGTAAGGAACTTGCCCCTCAGAATATGAGGGGTCATCACAACATAACCAGACCCCAATAAAACAATCCTTATCTAAGAACTGGCCCAATATTTAAGGACATAACTGTTTATCACTCATGGTAATTCTGCTTCATGTCACCTGTCTTATCCATGGTTTTTCCTTTTTTTTTTTTTTTCTATGCTATGTTGTGCATAAATATGTCATTCTTCAGAATTTGTTTTAGTCTTTGCCTGATGAAGAGACCTGTGTAGTCTCGAAAGCTTGCAATTTGTTACCATCTTTTCAGTTAGCCATTAAAAGGTATCAACCACTGAGGACTCTCAATTCTAAATATTATTCTACAGTCACCATTACAACTTTTCTATTATCCTAGTATATACTCTCCCTCTCCCCAAATTTGTATAGATTCATTAATTCAAATTCTCAATTTCTCTGGTTAGAAGATTTTAATACAATTTTTATGTAATATTGTATGTAACATTTATGTTTAAGGGCTCATACAACCGTTATATTTTTGTGCCAAGACTTATATATGCAGCAAAATATTTGTTTTATTATTAAAAAAACATCTGGTGTCCTACACAGAAGAATATGGTAAAAACATCTTACAAAAAATGTTGCATTTTGAAAAACAAAACACATCACTAACCATAAAAAAAACCGCAAAAATGTCAAACACCAAAATGCTATGTACGTGACATGAAATGTCCTATATCGATATCCCAAGAATGATGCGAATTAACTCAATTCAACTCAATTGAGTGAATTCAGAGTAAAGCTAGTCATACACATTAGATATAAATGAGAATTGGATCAACCATCTAATGTGTAAAGGAGCCTCCAGACTCTTCCCAAACGATATTGGGGGCGATAACGATAGGGCACTTTAATTTCCACCAACTGTTTTGTTTATGGAAAAATTAGCAGCAGTTAGAGGTGGTGTCTGGCATCGGCTTACTCCTTTCTTCCTACTGATAACACTCTTAGTGTGCATATGTATAGCGGAATCAGGCAACATGCTAATATTTTTGGATAGGCTAAAGGTGCTTTTACACATACCAGGTATACGGCCAATTTTTGTCAATTATCCAGTACCAATTTAAATTGGTAACTAAATGGCCAAGTCATTTGTAAAAAAAAAAAATAATCTGCCAATCACAATAATTTTAACATGTAAATTGGAAAAGCAAGTCTATTATAGGGAATAAAAAGTCATAACTTGAAAAATCAGGTGAGGATGATGAAAATTGGTTTCTAGCCTAACAATAGACAGGCTAACTCAGACCAATGTCATCATCTGACAGATGGGTCTAATTGGTCAGAAGTATGAGTGTAAAGGGTAACAAAGGTCTAGAAAAACTGGAGTACATGAATAGATTCTCACTTTTCAATTTTTAGGTCAGTTTTTAACTTCTGCTTTTGGTCTTGTGGATAATCCTTCAGATCTATACTAGAAACAAGTAATGAATTACCAGACTTTCTAGATTATTGGATGCCACTATAGTGTAATTTTACTGTACAATACATAGAAAAATCGGAAAGAACAACAGGAGTATTTAATATTTTAGCTATGTCAAGTGCATTTATTCTTCTTTTTAAGATTTGAAAGCTAGAACGTCCATATCCATCACATTGATTTCTGGGCTATGAAAAGCCTCTTCAGTATTCCAAGAAGCCGCTGTACTATATCCATGCCAGTGCAACCTTCAGAGTGCTGTGCCACTGATGGAGTGTTGGCGCTGCATACTGAGCAGGACCTGGTGATTGATCTAGTAAATTAGAAATGCGTCTTAAGAAAAATGAAATTGACAAAGAAAGATGTAAGATTTTTTTTCACAAAACTAAAAATCACAGCACCGGCAACCTTACTAATAAGCTCATTAATTAAAAGTGAATGTGTTGCATAATGTTGTTTGGATTGTACTGTGTCTCTTTCATGGCAGTGACTTTCTTCTCCAATGGAAAAAAAAATGAAATTAAGAAAAAAAACGGGCAGAAAAAGCATTACTGTTGCCAAAATAGACAAAAGAAATTCACTGAAACAATTTAATGAACATTTACACAATCGTCTAGACCAGAGTTTCCCAAACTTCAGTCTTCACCGCCCTCACCACCATGTTATTAGGATTTACTCAGTATTGCACAGGTGAGAGAACTTGTGATAATTTCTGATGCCTTGATAATCATTTCATCAGCTGTACAATACTAAGGGAATCCTGAAAACATGATTTGTTGGGAAGCTATGCCGACTGGCGTTTGGGAAACACTGGTCTAGAGCCTCCAGAGAGTTGCATTTGCTCAACCTTCACTCCATTTATGGTTTACACACTGGAATACCATAATAAATCATTATGATTATAAGTGATAGATATCCAGCCCATAATACTGATAAGACATAAGCTGCATTTACAGTAACCTTGAAAATGATAATTACAGTCAAAATAATCTGTATGTTTCTTCAGCTTCAAAAAAAAAAAATCACAGACACCTTATTTTTTTTACGGACAGGGCAGATGAGTGACCTATTTTCGCGGTTGGTTTTGGAATTTCAAATAAATGGATATCCACATATGGCTTTAAAGATGCAGTTTGAGATTAGAATATGGATATATGCACAAGCATACATTTTCTACTGTGGCTATGGTTGCTGTGCCTATGATTAATTTTTATCTGCTGTCAACATTCAGTTTTGCGAAGAACGCCAACCGGAGAAGCTAACGCAAAACGCGCCTTGGGGTTGGTCACCTCTCAGTACCAGGTAGTATTTGGCTATTTACTCAAGGGTCTGCTGCTATTTGTGGTCTAAGTATGCATTTGAGAATGGGACTTTGGTTGGTTTGTTAGACAATGGAAGTTTGACTTATGTAGGGCCATTAATTCACTTTGGAAACTTCCATATTATATTGTAAATTGTCTATATGGCAATCTATTGTTGTCACTGTTGACATGTCCGTTTTGATTATAGTAATCGTCCTTTGTCCCCATGTGTGTGGCATATGTACCTTTTATTGTACTCCACTATTAGTAATCAACTGAAATGTGATACTATATACCGGTACTTGGATTTGTGGGGATTATATACACCGCATGGCGCTATGAAACTCACGGACACTTCTTGTTTTTAATTTACATTTTGCAAATAAGTGCCTTTTGCTTCTTTTCTTTTGGTTGGAATGGTATATTGTTGGAAGTGTGTACTAATGCTGACTGCCTAAATTGGATTATCTATTACAATACAGGTTTGATCAATGAACCCATATGCATTGGTGACAGTCTATGTACCCATAAGGCCAAATTCACAAATCCATGTTTCAAAAGCATAGCGCACGGATGCCATATGAGTGCTGTCCATTGGCGAGTGTAGTGTGAAAACTGGACCAAATTCAGACAAGTCTTTGTTCCTTTCTTGTGGATCATCTGGCCACATATAAAAAATATGTGAAAAGGTGCAGACTATAAAGTGTGCATTTGTAATCCATTAAAAAAAATGGATAGCACGAGTACATGAAACATGGATGTGTGAATGAGGCCTAGAATTTATGCCAGGGGGAAGACACCCAGAAAATGCAATGTATGCATTGACTAGAGGCAGCCATGTGAATCATTGTAGTCTGGACCAGAGTTGCCGCCTCCACTATGTGTAGATAACAAATACACTTTAAAGACCAAGAATCATTATTTCTCCATTCCCCTTTCCATAGTACCAAAGCAAAACTCGTTGCTCCATTGTAAATCCCAGTTATTCCAAAAGCAGCACAAAATAAACACGTATTTACACAACTGTATTCTCGTGCCAACGTTGGAACATGCGGTTTCTCTCAAATGAAAGGTGCATGATGTGGTAGATTAGTTGATAGGCAAAAAAAGTTGAAAGGGGAAAATTATTGTTCAAGGTTGACTGTAGAAAACAAACAAAGTTGAAAACGTCATCGTCTAGGTACTGTAGTTAGCACAGCAGGTCACAGAGTTATTGTGGAGGCATGCGAGCGCTACAAAAGCTAAGGTGTACAAAGTTAAATGCACTCATTAGGCGATGCAAGCAAAGATGAATTAACAGTTGTTCATATGCAGAATGTCAATCTAGTGTACCACGCCGTGCACTATGGGCTGGCAGCACAAACCAAAAGGACCCCAGTATTATGGATACTGTACTCAAAACCGCAAATTTGCCAAGCAAAATGAAAGCGCTAGAATATAAAGTATTGCCTGACAAAATTTACAAAGCCAATCTCTTCATGTGTAAATGAAGGCATAAGACTGAAGCCTAATAACACACATCTAATGATGCACACAGATAGATTTATTGGAATCAAACTTGACTTGTTTAATTATCCATTAATAGCTTTCATTGTTGGATTCAATCTAAAGTAATAGTTATAAAATCCCTGTGGAAGACAGCCTGTACACCATACAAGAATTGCATTTCTCCATTACATGGATTATAACAAGCACAAGAAGGCAGGTCATGCTGATGTCATAGGTGGATAAAGTGATAACACTTAAATGCGCATTTATAGAAGAGCATGTCTCTTCTATATAAAAATATGAACACGGAAAGTCAGTCAGTGGTAAAGTGATATATGAGGAGCATACAATGTATACAGGGAGAGACACAGTAAGACAAAATCATATTCCTAATTCAATTTTAAGAAAAAAAGGAGGGGATCACAGCTCAGTTTCATGCAAAAATTGACCGGCCATCATCAAAAAACAGTATATCACCATCACAGATGAGGTGTGGGAGGCGACCCAGTAGTAGATTGCATAGATGAAATAAATATATACGAACTCAAAAATGTATAAATGCAGATAGGAAATATGAGGCAATGGCACCAGAAGCCCAAAAATGGAACGTTAATGTGGTCATAAAGCAGCTAAGAAGATTGTTCAGGCGAAAGAAGAAAGGGGTTACAGACCCTACCATCAGAATGAGATCACTGTTAGCTCATTCTGTAACTTCCCATGTACTCTGATACACACAGGCCAAATGGTACAAGACAAAATTTAATGAAATTTGATGGCAGCAGTAATTTCTTTTAGTGAAAAAAAATTATATATACGGTATATATACAGTACAGACCAAAAGTTTGGACACACCTTCTCATTTAAAGATTTTTCTGTATTTTCATGACTATGAAAATTGTACATTCACACTGAAGGCATCAAAACTATGAATTAACACATGTGGAATTATATACTTAACAAAAAAGTGTGCAACAACTGAAAATATGTCTTATATTCTAGGTTCTTCAAAGTAGCCACCTTTTGCTTTGATAACTGCTTTGCACCCTCTTGGCATTCTCTTGATGAGCTTCAAGAGGTAGTCACCGGAAATGGCCTTCGAACAATCTTGAAGGAGTTCCCAGAGATGCTTAGCACTTGTTGGCCCTTTTGCCTTCACTCTGCAGTCCAGCTCACCCCAAACCATCTCGATTGGGTTCAGGTCTGGTGACTGTGGAGGCCAGGTCATATGGCGTGGCACCCCATCCCTTCTTGGTCAAATAGCCCTTACACAGCCTGGAGGTGTGTTTGGGGTCATTGTCCTGTTGAAAAATAAATGATGGTTCAACTAAACGCAAACCGGATGGAATAGCATGCCGCTGCAAGATGCTGTGATAGCCATATGCTGATTCAGAATGCCTTCAATTTTGAATAAATCCCCAACAGTGTCACCAGCAAAGCACCCCCACACCATCACACCTCCTCCTCCATGCATCACGGAGGGAAGTAGGCATG
Source organism: Ranitomeya imitator (assembly GCF_032444005.1). Taxonomy (NCBI): domain Eukaryota; kingdom Metazoa; phylum Chordata; class Amphibia; order Anura; family Dendrobatidae; genus Ranitomeya; species Ranitomeya imitator. Next base: position 1,034,289,437 of record NC_091282.1, read on the forward strand.
TAGAGTCCATCCGTTCACCTTTCTGCGTCGCACAAAGACACAGTGGTTGGAACCAAAGATCTCAAATTTGGACTCATCAGACCAAAGCACAGATTTCCACTGGTCTAATGTCCATTCCTTGTGTTCTTTAGCCCAAACAAGTCTCTTCTGCTTGTTGCCTGTCCTTAGCAGTGGTTTCCTAGCAGCTATTTTACCATGAGGCCTGCTGCACAAAGTCTCCTCTTAACAGTTGTTATAGAGATGTGTCTGCTGCTAGAACTCTGCGTGGCATTGACCTGGTCTCTAATCTGGCTGCTGTTAACCTGCGATTTCTGAAGCTGGTGACTCGGATAAACTTATCCTCAGAAGCAGAGGTGACTCTTGGTCTTCCTTTCCTGGGGCAGTCCTCATGTGAGACAGTTTCTTTGTAGCCCTTGATGGTTTTTGCAACTGCACTTGGAGACACTTTCAAAGTTTTCCCAATTTTTCAGACTGACTGACCTTCATTTCTTAAAGTAATGATGGCCACTTGTTTTTCTTTACTTAGGGGCTTTTTTGTTGCCATAATACAAATTCTAACAGTCTATTCAGTAGGACTATCAGCTGTGTATCCACCACACTTCTGCACAACACAACTGATGGTCCCAACCCCATTTATAAGGCAAGAAATCCCACTTATTAAACCTGACAGGGCACACCTGTGAAGTGAAAACCACTTCCGGCGACTACATCTTGAAGCTCATCAAGAGAATGCCAAGAGTGTGCAAAGCAGTCATCAAAGTAAAAGGTGGCTACATTGAAGAACCCAGAATACAAGACATACTTTCAGTTGTTTCACACTTTTTTGTTAAGCATATAATTCCACTTATTATATATATATGCACACACATATACGGTAATATATATATATATATATGCCGTATATATGTCCTCCGACCTAGGCTGTCAACCTCAGTAAGCAATTAATTATTATCAGCTTGCAGTGAATTGTACTTAGGAGTGCAGCAATTACCTCGTTGGGCGTCAGTCAACTTCTGCAAAGTTGCAGAAGTAAAATGGTCCTGTATGTAGCATCAGAGTTAGAACAGTTCAGGCTAATGGCACTACCACCTGAATTTTTAACCATTCAAGAGTGCAGCGTCCTGGTAAGCAGGAAGTCGGGAGGCAGGGGAGAGATAAGGAAAGAGAGCAGCAGACACAGCGAATGGTAAAACAAGAGGTGCGTTTAAGACTCCCTCAGACAAGAAGCAAATTAGCCAATATAGAAGAGTACAAGTAACAGGTAAACATTACCTATAATATACGGCCTAAATATACTTTACAGAGCTTACCGTAACTAGAAACCCACTTTACATTGATAACACAAATTAAAAGATTTCAAAGTAAATGCTGCTTAGCTATAGTCATCATAACCCAACCACAAAGACAAACGAACCTACAGGAATCCAGCCTGGGTGACAGTGAGCTTTATATCGATCACATATCTTTCAGTTATGTGTCGTATAATGATGGATAGCCCACCACCTGCCAACAGTCCATCCTTGTCATACAGAGAAATAATTACCTACTTTATGATTTATATCGACAGTAGAGGATAACGCTTCCTTACAGTACTGCGCAGAACTTCCCAAGTTTAGTTCCAACATGTCAAGAGTGATGGAACTAATCACAATCATTCAGGACTTATATATTATGGAATCACCATGACCTTTCTATTAATGAAGTGACAGAGTTTCAAATGTTTCCTATGTGAAGTTTAGTCATTGTAATACAATAGATACATTAGGAAAACATTATTATATTGGGTAACAATATATTTCCAATATGTGGAGGAGCGCAATAATGACAGAAAATGACCGAATTGATTAGATTGCACAAGACTGAACGGTGGATGACACATTCAATATATAACCCAATGGCAAAAGAACAGGTTACATATTTGGAGTGCACAAGCCCCACCTTCAGACATATTAGAGATAATCTCTTTGACTCTCATCTATTAACACCGGCGAAGAGGGGGCATGCTGAATTCAGATGCTCCTGATTTATTAAGAAGCACACGCCTCTTAAATCAGGAGCGTCTAACTAGTGGACTTTATCATGGGGGACCTGCTGCATCCTGTTTGTACATTTGCCTGGACATGGTATTGCAAGTATGGCTGCTTTTTCTCCCTTTCAGTGATGTTTTTTTAGCGGACTACTGAGCCCACACCATGACTTTAACTCCAGTCTGTGCAAGGAATGCCACAGCTCGTCATGATTAATATGAGCTATGGTGTCATTCCCCTACTATGCCCATTTTCCAGCTCCAACCATTTTGGCAAAGCTGAGCAAAACTGTTGTGAAGATGGCAAAAGTCACATAGTTGCGCACCCATTGAGACTCTTTAAGGTATTTTACACCAGACTTTTGTCATAAAAGCCTTGATGAATTTGGGCCAAGTCTTTAGACAGTGGTGTCGTGTTTTGGACAGCACCCTTAGAACTGGCATCACTTTCACATTTACTGGCCATAATAAAATAAGTAAATTGTGCTTAAAATCAGAGTTTCGTTCGGATACCTCCAAATGACTGGCTGTCAACTTTCCACTGTCTTGCCAGTTTTATGCAACTTAATAAGATAATATTGGCAACACAATATAGCTCTCCTTAACCTTTATTTGACATGATAGCATACAGGCTGATATCAAACACTGTGTCTAGCTGTATATGACCACTCAGGGCTGCCACTAGGAATTTCAGTGGCAAAACTTTTTTGCCTCCTTGAGACTGCGCCCAGGCTCCACCCAAGCTCCGCCTCCACCTCTCAAATCTACCACAGTCCCACCACCCACTCTTGGAAAAACTCCACTTCTGCACCACATCCCCACAATCACACATTAACAGTTTCGATCAAACTCCATATCACATACATAGCCATCAGTTTTTGCTTTAGCCAAAAGATTTCTTCAGCCTGCCACCACGACAAGATAGACTCTTTTGGCAGGGCCCTACTCTAACCTATTAAAAATTTCTTAAAATACCCAATACATTTTAGGTATATTTTTATTTATTTTTCTTTAAGGTAGCGTGTCACATACATTTTTTAAAATGACCAATAATACCACATACAAAAGACAAACACCATCAAGACATGGCCGGACCACATATTACTACATAGTGACCGAATACTACAATACTGATCAGTTAAAAACCACAATACTACGTGCCATTATACAAATGAGCTCTCTATATTGTGTCAGTGTACAAGTAATACTGTGATCACCGGTGACATTATACACAGAAGCTCTGTATATAGTGTCACTGTACAGGTAATACAGTGACTCATCAGTGGCATCTCTAGATGAAGTCTTTCATTTTCGCTCTTCTTCATCCAGCACAGACCGCTATCACTTCTTCCAGTCAGAACTTGCCTCTGCAGAAAATAACACACTAATACAAATCACAGCTACCAGAGCACATTTCCCACTTTTTCCGCAACTTCTACTCAGCTGTATATTGACGTGCACCCACCATTAATATATTCGTTATTATGCAACCCACCATTTCAAATATAAACTGTAAACCACGAGTGTGCCCCCACCAACTATAAATAGCCACTTTCTTTACCCAATAAATATTTAAATTAATTAGCAGTTGTACTCTTTCCCTCAATTCAATACCAGTCACACTCCTCAATAACCTCACTTTGTACCTCACGCTCACCCGATTCATTATACGATTCATTATATTTACATGCCCCTTCCACCTCAATTCAATGTTATTTCTTCCCTTTCTCCTACCTCTACTCATTATCAACAGCTTTCCCCACACTCAATATATCATTATATGCTGCCCCACACCCAATTTCATCATAATTTATTGTCCCCCACCCTTCATTCATTTACTGTCCTCATCCCCCAGTCTCAATACATCATTTACTTCCCCACCCTCAAAATTCATCATTTGCTTTCCTCCAGACCCTCAAGTCATCACTTGCTCTCCACACCCCATCTTCAACTCATCATTTGCTTTCCCCACCTTTAATTCATCATTTGCTGTCCACCACCCTCAATTCATTATTGGCTGTCCCCCACCTCCCACCCTCAATTCATTATTTGCTGTCCCACACCCTCAGTTCAACAGAATTTGTTCCCTCCCTTTTCAGACTTACCTCTCATATGATCCCCTGCAGGCACAGGGTGGTGTCCTGGAGACCGTGAGCGTACATGCCGGCGTGTACGTGATGACATCATCGCGTATGCACTGTCACCAGACATCACAGAAAAAGCGTCGGGAGCAGGAGCTGTGCAGCTGTTTAGTTTACATAGCCGTGGAGCTCTGGGAAAGCTCCCTGAGCCGAGATGTGTGCAGCCAAACAGCACTATTATACCTTAGGGCCCCAGTGAATAGAGGCCCGCCCCCTGTGCATTTCTGCTCACCAGTTTCCATACATTAGTAAAGGCAGTAATGCCCTTATGGTGGTCTTGTGTCCACTCACCCACTGTATAATTCCACTCACTATGATATCCAATCAACACACAATTTGGTTTCAGTATCTTGGGGTTATTACGCGTCATGGGGGTGGAGCTGAGGTTGCAAGTAGCTACATGCTGTGTGTCCACAGTATCTCCCTAAGAATAATGTGGTAGTAACAGCAATTAGTTTTCAATTAGATTGTCTACCATAATAACTGTATTAGAAGTGATAAAGTCAAGTTAACACAAGATATCTTGCAACCCTTTGTGCCAAACGTCACTGGCACCCACTTTTGTTATAAACTTGCTTCCAAAACGTGAGTAGGATAAACTAGTGAAAGTGATATTCACCAATTATTCTTAGATCATGAAGTCACTGCATTAAAATACCAAATTGCTGACATATTATTTCCAGGTTCATTTTTCCCTTATGCTAAAGAAAAAAAACTCAGCAATGAAATGGACGTTATTGACCTTAAAGCTAAGGACACCACACTATTTCAATGATTTATGGAGAGGTTTGAATTGCAATCAAGAAAATATTAAGGCTTCAACTTTTTCTTAATGCAAAAGATTTCTCTAAAGAAATTAAACCCTGAGGAACTTCCCATTTAGAAAGAAAAAGAAACAATATTCTTTGTTCATTTATTTAGGTGACTCAGTCTCCGGTAGAAACAGAACCTGCAGAGCTGGCCTTTTCTCTAAATTAGCAAGTTCTACACATTAAACACTCTTATGAGCTTTCTTGCCCAGTTGTACCTGAAGTTACCCAGATGTTACACCTCAGTGAAGAAACCTTTCGTTTAACATCTACATAGTAAAACTAAGCGTGGCTATTCCCTAAATGTAATACTTCATTTTAACTCTTGTCAAAATATATTATATTCTTTTGATATGTAAGTAACTAGCTGAAGAGCCCGGCGTTGCCTGGGCATAGTAAATATCTGTGGTTAGTCATAGCACCTCAATTCTCTTATTTTCCCATCACGCCTCTCATTTTCCCCCTCACATCTCTCATTTTCTCCCTTACACCTCTCATTTCCCCCCTCACTCCTCTCATTCCCCCCTAACACTTGTCATTTCGACCTCATATCTGTCATTTTCCGATCACTCCTCATTTTGCACTCACACCCCTCATTTTCACCTCATACTTCTCATTTTCCCCTCAGTATATACATGTTTGTCATCTCCCTTATACATATACACCTGTAATATCATCTCCTGTATATAGATATACCTGTATGTCATCTTCCCTGTAAATAGTATATACCTGCTGTATGTCATCTCCTCCTGTATATAGTATATACATGTATATCATCTCTTTTGTATATACTATATACCTGCATGCCATATCTCCCTATATATAGTATATACCTGTATGTCATCTCCTGTATATAGTATATACCTGTATGTCATCTCCCCTGTATATAGTATATACCTCCTGTATGTCATCTCCTCCTCTATATACCTATGTGTCATCTCCTCTTTTATATACAGGTCCTTCTCAAAAAATTAGCATATAGTGTTAAATTTCATTATTTACCATAATGTAATGATTACAATTAAACTTTCATATATTATAGATTCATTATCCACCAACTGAAATTTGTCAGGTCTTTTATTGTTTTAATACTGATGATTTTGGCATACAACTCCTGATAACCCAAAAAACCTGTCTCAATAAATTAGCATATTTCACCCATCCAATCAAATAAAAGTGTTTTTTAATAACAAACAAAAAAACCATCAAATAATAATGTTCAGTTATGCACTCAATACTTGGTCGGGAATCCTTTGGCAGAAATGACTGCTTCAATGCGGCGTGGCATGGAGGCAATCAGCCTGTGACACTGCTGAGATGTTATGGAGGCCCAGGATGCTTCAATAGCGGCCTTAAGCTCATCCAGAGTGTTGGGTCTTGCGTCTCTCAACTTTCTCTTCACAATATCCCACAGATTCTCTATGGGGTTCAGGTCAGGAGAGTTGGCAGGCCAATTGAGCACAGTAATACCATGGTCAGTAAACCATTTACCAGTGGTTTTGGCACTGTGAGCAGGTGCCAGGTCGTGCTGAAAAATGAAATCTTCATCTCCATAAAGCATTTCAGCCGATGGAAGCATGAAGTGCTCCAAAATCTCCTGATAGCTAGCTGCATTGACCCTGCCCTTGATGAAACACAGTGGACCAACACCAGCAGCTGACATGGCACCCCACACCATCACTGACTGTGGGTACTTGACACTGGACTTCAGGCATTTTGGCATTTCCTTCTCCCCAGTCTTCCTCCAGACTCTGGCACCTTGATTTCCGAATGACATGCAAAATTTGCTTTCATCAGAAAAAAGTACTTGGGACCACTTAGCAACAGTCCAGTGCTGCTTCTCTGTAGCTCAAAAGTGGCTTTACCTGGGGAATGCGGCACCTGTAGCCCATTTCCTGCACACGCCTGTGCACGGTGGCTCTGGATGTTTCCACACCAGACTCAGTCCACTGCTTCCTCAGGTTCCCCAAGGTCTGGAATCGGTCCTTCTCCACAATCTTCCTCAGGGTCCGGTCTCCTCTTCTCGTTGTACAGCGTTTTCTGCCACATTGTTTCCTTCCAACAGACTTACCATTGAGGTGCCTTTATGCAGCACTCTGGGAACAGCCTATTTGTTGAGAAATTTCTTTCTGGGTCTTACCCTCTTGCTTGAGGGTGTCAATGATGGCCTTCTTGACATCTGTCAGGTCGCTAGTCTTACCCATGATGGGGGTTTTGAGTAATGAACCAGGCAGGGAGTTTATAAAAGCCTCAGGTATCTTTTGCATCTGTTTAGAGTTAATTAGTTGATTCAGAAGATTAGGGTAATAGGTCGTTTAGAGAACCTTTTCTTGATATGCTAATTTATTGAGACAGGTTTTTTGGGTTATCAGGAGTTGTATGCCAAAATCATCAGTATTAAAACAATAAAAGACCTGACAAATTTCAGTTGGTGGATAATGAATCTATAATATATGAAAGTTTAATTGTAATCATTACATTATGGTAAATAATAAAATTTAACACTATATGCTAATTTTTTGAGAAGGACCTGTAGTATATACCTGTATGTCATCTCCTCCTGTATATAGTATAGACCTGTGTGTCATCTGCTCCTGTATATAGTATATACCTGTGTGTAATCTTCTCCTGTATATAGTATGTACCTGTGTCATCTCCTCCTGTATATAGTATATACCTGTGTGTCATCTCCTCCTGTATATAGTATATACCTGTGTGTCATCTCCTCCTGTATATAGTATATATCTGTGTCATCTCCTCCTGTATATAGTATATTTCTGTGTGTCATCTCCTCCTGTATTAGACCGCATTCACACGTTATTTGGTCAGTATTTTTACCTCAGTATTTGTAAGCTAAATTGGCAGCCTGATAAATCCCCAGCCAACAGGAAGCCTTTGTGCAAGGAGGAACAGGAGGAGCACTGCCAGAGCCCTGCAAAATGACCTCCAGCTGGCCACAAATGTGCATGTGTCTACACAAACGGTTAGAAACCGACTCCATGAGGATGGTCTGAGTGCCCGACGTCCACAGATGGGGGTTGTGCTCACAGCTCAACACCGTCCAGGATGCTTGGCATTTGCCACAGAACACCAGGATTGGCAAATTCGCCACTGGCGCCCTGTGCTCTTCACAGATGAAAGCAGGTTCACACTGAGCACATGTGACAGACGTGACAGTCTGGCGACACCGTGGAGAGCGATCTACTGCCTGCAACATCCTTCAGCATGACCGATTTGGAAGTGGGTCAGTAATGGTGAGGGGTGGTCCTCCATGTGCTCGCCAGACGTAGCCTAACTGCCATTAGGTACCGAGATGAGATCCTCAGACCTCTTGTGAGATCAAATGCTGGTGCGGTTGCCCCTGGGTTCCTCTTATTGCAGGACAATGCCAGACCTCATGTGGCTGGAGTGAGTCATCAGTTCCTGCAAGATGAAGGCATTGAAGCTATGGACTGGCTCGCCCATTCCCCAGACCTGAATCTGATTGAACACATCTGGGACATCATGTCTCGCACCATCCACCAACGTCACATTGCACCACAGACTGTCCAGGAATTGGCGGATGCTTTAGTCCAGGTCAGGAAGGAGATCCCTCAGGAGACCATCCGCCAACTCATCAGGAGCATGCCCAGGCGCTGTAAGGAGGTCATACAGGCACATGGAGGCAACATACACACAACTGAACATAATTTCCTTGTCTTGAGGCATTTCCACTGAAGTTGGATCAGCCTGTAATTTGATTTTCCACTTTGATTTTAAGCAGCTTTCCAAATCCAGACCTTCATGGGACATTCATTTTGATTTACATTGATCATTTTTATGTTTTATTGTTCTCAACACATTCCACTATGTAATAAATGAAGATTTGCAACTGAAATATTTCATTCAGTGATATCTAGGATGTGGTATGTTAGTGTTCCCTTTAATTTTTTGAGATATATATATATATAAATATATATATATATATATATATATATATATATATATATATATATATATATATATATATATATATATATATATACTAGCTGAAGAGCCCGGCGTTGCCTGGGCATAGTAAATATCTGTGGTTAGTTATAGCACCTCACTTCTCCTATTTTCCCATCACGCCTCTCATTTTCCCAATCACATCTTTCATTTTCTCCCTCACACCTCTCATTTTCTCCCTCACTCCTCTCATTCCCCCCTAACACTTGTCATTTCAACCTCACATCTGTCATTTTCTGATCACTCCACTATTTTTCCTCACTCCTCTCATTTTGCACTCACACCTCTCATTTTCACTTCAGTATATACATGTTTGTCATCTCCCTTATATATAGTATACACCTGTATGTCATCTCCTGTATATAGTATATACCTGTATGTCATCTCCCCTGTATATAGTATATACCTGCTGTGTGTCATCTCCCCTATATATAGTATATACCTGAATGTCATCTCCTTTTATATATAGTATATACCTGTATGTCATCTCCTCCTGTATATAGTATATACCTGTGTGTCATCTCCCCTGTATATAGTATATATCTGAGTGTCATCTCCTCCTGCATATAGTATATACCTGCATGTCATCTTCTATATATAGCATATACCTGTATGTCATCTCCTCCTGTATATAGTATATACCTGTATGTCATCTCCTCCTGTATATATATGTACCTATATGTCATCTCCTCCTCTATATAGTTTATAACTGTGTGTCATCTCTCCTGTATATAGTATATATCTGTGTGTCATCTCCCCTGTATATAGTATATACCTGTGTGTCATCTCCTCCTGTATTAGACCTCGTTCACACGTTATTTGCTCAGTATTTTTACCTCAGTATTTGTAAGCTAAATTGGCAGCCTGATAAATCCCCAGCCAACAGGAAGCCCTCCCCCTGGCAGTATATATTAGCTCACACATACACATAATAGACAGGTCATGTGACTGACAGCTGCCGTATTTCCTATATGGTGCAATTGTTGTAGTTTGTCTGCTTATTAATCAGATTTTTATTTTTGAAGGATAATACCAGACTTGTGTGTGTTTTAGGGCGAGTTTCGTTTGTCAAGTTGTGTGTGTTGAGTTGCGTGTGGCGACATGCATGTAGCGACTTTTGTGAGATGAGTTTTGTGTAGCAACATGCGTGTAGCAACTTTTTGTGTGTCGAGTTGCATGTGACAGGTTAGTGTAGCAAGTTGTGTGCAGCAAGTTTTGCGCATGGCGAGTTTTGCGCGTTGCGAGTATTATGTGTGGTGCCTTTTGAGTATGTGCAAGTTTTGTGTGAGGCAACTTTTGCATGTGTTGCAACTTTTGTGCATGTGGCAATTTTTCCGCGGGTGCAAGTTTTGCGTGTGGCGAGTTTTTCATGAGGAGAATTTTGCACTTGTGGCGAGTTTTGCAAGAGCCTAGTTTTTGCATGTGGCGAGTTCTGCGCGTGGCGAGTTTTGAGTGGCGACTTTTGTGTTTTCACTTTTATGTGGCGAGGTTGGTGTATTTGTGGTGAAATGTGTGCTGAGGGTAATATGTGTTCAAGCACGTGGTAGTGTCTGGCGCATTTTGTGTGTGTTCATATCCCCGTGTGTGGTGAGTATCCCATGTCGAGGCCCCACCTTAGCAACTGTACGGTATATACTCTTTGGCGCCATCGCTCTCATTCTTTAAGTCCCCCTTGTTCACATCTGGCAGCTGTCAATTTGCCTCCTACACTTTTCCTTTCATTTTTTCCCATTATGGAGATAGGGGCAAAATTGTTTGGTGAATTGGAAAGCGCGGGGTTAAAATTTCACCTCACAACATAGCCTATGACGCTCTCGGGGTCCAGACGTGTGACTGTGCAAAATTTTGTTGCTGTAGCTGCGACGCTTCCAACACTTTTCCGTTAACTTTTTTCCCCATTATGTAGATAGGGGCAAAATTGTTTGGTGAATTGGAAAGCGCGGGGTTAAAATTTCACCTCACAACATAGCCTATGACGCTCTCAGGGTCCAGACGTGTGACTGTGCAAAATTTTGTTTCTGTAGCTGCGACGCCTCCAACACTTTTCCTTTCACTTTTTCCCCATTATGTAGATAGGGGCAAAATTGTTTGGTGAATTGGAACGCACGGGGTTAAAATTTCACCTCACAACGAAGCCTATGACGCTCTCAGGGTCCAGACGTGTGACTGTGCAAAATTTTGTTTCTGTAGCTGCGACGCCTCCAACACTTTTCCTTTCACTTTTTTCCCCATTATGTAGCTAGGGGCAAAATTGTTTGGTGAATTGGAAAGCGCGGGGTTAATATTTCACCTCACAACATACCCTATGACGCTCTCGGGGTCCAGACATGTGACTGTGCAAAATTTTGTGGCTGTAGCTGCGACGGTGCAGATGTCAATCCCGGACATACACACACACACATACACACACACACATTCAGCTTTATATAGTAGATATATATTATATATATATATATACATATACACACACACACATTATATATATATATATATATATATATATATATATATATATATATATATATATATATATATATATATATACACACACATACATACATATAGATTCAAGATTCAAAGAAGCTTTATTGGCAGGACCAAATACACATCAGTTTTGCCAAAGCAAGTGGATAAAGGCAATAGGGATAGGGACTGTGGGGATGTTGGGTAGGAGCTGTAGGGAAGGTGGATGGAGCAGATCCATTGTGGGGGCTATAGTCCATGGCATAGGGAAGGTGGATGGGGCAGATCCAGGTTGGGGGCTATAGTCCATAGCATAGGGGAGGTGGATGGGGGCAGATCCAGGGTGGGGGCTATAGTCCATGGCATAGGGGAGGTGGATGGGGGCAGATCCATTATGGGGGCTATAGTCCATGGCATCATAGTTCTCTTTTTCGCAGTCTATGACATTCGCTCACATCCCGCGCTGCTATCTCCACCGCTCTCTCTTCTTCTCCCAGCAGGATATATGTTTTCTCTTCCTCCTTCATGGTGATGAAGTCTGGGAAGAGATGTAAGAGTCTCCTGAAGTGAGTGTCCCTCACTGCTGAGTATTTGGAGCAGTGTAGCAGGAAGTGGGTTTCGTCCTCTATGGCCTACTGGTCACAGTGTTGGCACAGTCTTTCCTCCCTGGGCTTGTAGTTCTGCCTGTGTCGGCCACATTCGATGGCCAGACTGTGGGCACTGAGTCTATATCGGCTCAGGATCTTGCGGTCTCTGGGGTCCGGGAGTTTCTCCAGATATGGGGCCAGTCTGTAATCTCTCTATAGGCTCTGGTACATGATCAGTTTGTGAGCTGTTGATATCATTCTTCCAGTCACTGACATACCTCTCCTGGCCTTCGTCTGCCATCTTCCTAATTCCGGCTTTTGTCAGGTTGTTGTGATTGGTGTTCTGGTCCGGTTGGGTTTGGCTGGGCTGTTCCGAGGGTTCTGGTTTTTCTGTTTCACCTACATGTATCAGGGCTTTATGGTGATGGGAGCTTGGATTGCCCCTATGCAGGTGAGCCCGGAATGACAGCGCCCTCTTTAGAACTGTTAGGTGTAGAGGGAATCTGCCCAGCTCGGCCTGACAAGCACTGTTGGAGGTGCTCCGATGGACCTGGAGAAGGTGCTTGCAGAATTCCAGGTGAAATATCTCTGTTGGACTGGAATCCCACTATGACCAGTCTGGGTAGGTGTGAGGACCCCAGACTTCGCTGCCATACAGGAGGATTGGGGCGATGATGGAGTCGAAGATTTTTAGCCAGACCCTCACTGGTGGCTTCAGATGGTAGAGTTTCCTTCGGATGGCATAGAAGGTTTTGCAGGCCTTGTCTTTCAGGGTCTCTATGGCTTGTTTGAAGCTCCCTGACCAGTGAATCTCTAGGCCCAGGTAGGTATATTTGTCCGTTCCTGTGAGGTCGCAGTTGTTGAGGACAAATGATGGGTGCTGGTCTGATCTTCTCTTTCTCCTCTGGAACACCATGGTGTTGGTTTTCTTTAGGTTGACCAGTAGAGCCCAGGTGGAGCTGAATTTCTCTAGGATTTTCAGGTTGTCCTGGAGGCCTTTCTCGGTTGGTGACAGCAGCAGCAGGTCATCTGCATACAGCAGGAATTTCACCTGAGCGTCGTGGAGGGTGAGACCTGGTGCTGAGGAGGATTCCAGGGCGGTAGCCAGCTCGTTGATGTAGATGTTGAAGAGCGTTGGACTTAGGCTGCAGCCTTGTCTGACTCCGCAGCTCTGCTGGAAATAAGCCGTTCTTTTGCCGTTCACACTCACGCTGCAGCAGTTCTCGGTGTAGGAGCGTTTGATGACACTGTAGGTCTTTCCTCCTATTCCACTCTCCAGCAGTTTCAGGAATAAGCCCGGGCGCCACACTGAACAAAGGCCTTTTTAAAGTCCACAAAGCAGGCGTATATCTTCCCATTTTTTGTATTGTAGACGTGTCTCTGAATGAGGCTGTGTAGAGTATAGATGTGGTCAGTGGTGCGGTGGTTCGGCATGAACCCTGCTTGGCTCTTGCTGAGGACGTTGTACTCTGTGAGGATCCTCTTGTTCAGGATACTGTTGAACAGTATTCCCAGGTTGCTGCTGACACATATGCCTCTGTAGTTGGCTGGGTCATACCTGTCCCCACTCTTGTGGATGGGTGTGATGAGGCCTTGGTTCCAGGTACGAGGGAAGTAGCCGGCACTCAGCACAATATTGAAGAGTTTAACCATTCAGCCTGTATTTCTGGTGGGCTGTACTTCAGCATTTCTGGTAGGATTCCATCCAGGCCGCCGGCTTTTCTACATCTTATGGAGGAGAGTCTCTCGGTTACTTCCTGTAGTGTTATAGGTGTATCCGAGTTTTGGAAGTTTTTGATTTTTTCCTCCATTGCTTTTAGTTTCGCCATTATGTTTTCCTGTTCTTGGCTTAGTCCTTCCTTTGGAATGTCTTTATAGAGGTCTCTGAAGTATTGGAGCCAGAGGTTGCCATTTTGGATATGGGTGTTGTTTTTCTTGTCTTTGGTGCCCATGTGGTTCCATAGTTCCCAGAAGGAGTTGTCTTGGAGGGCGTCTTGGAGTTGATTAAGCTTGGTAGAGATGTAACTCTGCTTCTTCCTCCTGAGGATGGTTTTGTACTGCTTTTGTATGGAGTCATAGGCTTCCCTCAGACCCAGGTGGTTGGGGTCTCTGTGTTTCTTGTTGGAGGCTGTTCTCAGGGTCTTCCGTACAGCTTTACATTCTTTGTCAAACCAGCCATTAACCTGTGTTTCTTTTGGTCTCTTGTAGTCGACTTTTTTAAGGTCGGACAGTCTGGCCATTGCGTAGAATATATTGTTGAGGTCCTTTGCGGCTTGGCTCACTCCCTCTGGGTTTGGCGTGTACTCGAGGTTGTAGAAGTGGTGGAGCATCCGCTGTATTTCAGGTCTGCTGGAAGCTTCTTTATACTTTAGTGCCGACATTTTGGACCATTTATAGGATGGAGGCCGGGTGAAGAGGCCGCTCTGCTGTGGCTTCTGAGTGGATGGTTTCTCTGTAGATTTCATGTACAGAAGAAGTTGGCTGTGGTCTGACAGGTGCGTTTGTGGGGTGACTATGAAGGCGCTGACATCTGCCAGGTTCAGATCTGTAATGGCGTAATCAACTACACTCCTCCCTACATAGGAGTTTAGTGTATACCTTCCTAAGGAGTCACCCTTGCTTCGTCCATTAAGGATATGAAGTCCTAAACTTTTACATACGTTCAGGAGCTTTCTGCCACTTTTGTTGACTGTACTGTCATAGCTGTTTCTCTCAGTGTGTACAGGGTCTTGGCCGTCATTCTCTGCTCCAAGTATGTAGATGTTTCCATCCGTGGTCAGGAAGTCTCTCTCTCTCTCCCTGTTCTTGCATTGAGGTCTCCAAAGATGAGAACTTTGCCCAGGGCCTGATAATGGGCGGCTTCTCTTTGTAAGATCTCGAAGCAGTCTGGATTGAAGTAGGGGGACTCTGGCGGTGGTATATAGGTGGCACAGAGGTGGACATCAGACTGACAGGTGAGGATGGAGCTGCTGATTCTGATCCATATGTGGCTGCCTCCTTTCTTCACCGGTTTGATGTACTGGTGGAGCTACTCTTTATACCAGATCGCTACTCCTCCTGAGCCCCGGCCCTGTTTGATGTTTTTATTTTTCTGGGCATGGACCGAGAATTCCTTGTATCCAATAGGCACCAGGGATTCGTTTTCGGCTCTGGTCCATGTTTCCTGGAGGATCTGAATGTCTATATTTTTCATACTTTGTATAAAATCAGGGTCCTTTGTTTTAGATCCAAATATATATTTTAGATAGAGAGAGAGGGGGAGAGAGAGAGAGAGACAGAGAGAGAGAGAGGGAGAGAGGGAAAGAAAGAGAAAAAAAAAGGAATAGCACAAACGAGGCATAAAAGGTGGTTGCAAGGCCTCCCAACCAATAATCCAATTTTATGAGAAATGAAAAATGTAAAAAAAACAGACAAAAGATGGTGACAAACAATTTTTAATCTTTATTCACTACTTAACCCCTTAATCCCATATGACGTACTATCCCGTCCAGGTGACCTGGGACTTAATTCCCAGGGACGGGATAGTACATCATATGCGATCGGCCGCGCTCACGGGGGGAGCGCGGCCGATCGCGGCCAGGTGTCAGCTGCCTATCGCAGCTGACATCCGGCACTATGTGCTAGGAGCGGTCACGGACCGCTCCCGGCACATTAACCCCCGGCACACCGCGATCAAAGATGATCGCGGTGTGCCGGCGGTGCAGGGAAGCATCGCGCAGGGAGGGGGCTCCCTGCGGGCTTCCCTGAGACGATCGGTACACGGTGATGTACTCACCGTGTACCGAGCGTCTTCTCCCTGCAGTCCCCAGATCCAAAATGGCCGCCGGGCTGCATCCGGGTCCTGCAGGGAGCACTTCCGGGTCAGGATCAGGCTGCAGCTGCAGCTCTAATCCTGCCCGGCTGTATGTCAGATCACCGATCTAACAGAGTGCTGTGCACACTGTCAGATCGGTGATCTGTATTGTCCCCCCCTGGGACAAAGTGAAAAAGTAAAAAAAAAAATTTCCACACTTGTAAAAAAAAAAAAAAAAAAAAAAAATTCCTAAATAAAGCAGAAAAAAAAAAAATATTATTCCCATAAATACATTTCTTTACATAAAAAAAAAACCAAAAAAACAATAAAAGTACACATATTTAGTATCGCCGCGTCCGTAACGACCCGACCTATAAAACTGGCCCACTAGTTAACCCCTTCAGTGAACACCGTAAGAAAAAAAAAAAAAAAACGAGCCAAAAAACAACGCTTTATTATCATAACGCTGAACAAAAAGTGGAATAACACGCGATCAAAAAGATGGATATAAATAACCATGGTACCTCTGAAAACGTCATCTTGTCCCGCAAAAAACGAGCCGCCATATAGCATCATAACCAAAAAAATAAAAAAGTTATAGTCCGCAGAATAAAGCGATGCCAAAATAATTATTTTTTCTATAAAATAGCTTTTATCGTATAAAAGCGCCAAAACATAAAAAAAATTATATAAATGAGGTATCGCTGTAATCGTACTGACCCGAAGAATAAAACTGCTTCATCAATTTTACCAAACGCGGAACGGTATAAACGCCTCCCCCAAAAGAAATTCATGAATAGCTGGTTTTTGGTCATTCTGCCTCACAAAAAATCGGAATAAAAAGCGATCAAAAACTGTCACATGTCCGAAAATGTAACCGATAAAAACGTCAACTCGTCCCGCAAAAAACAAGACCTCACATGACTCTGTGGACCAAAATATGGAAAAATTATAGGTCTCAAAATGTGGAGACGCAAAAACTTTTTTGCTATAAAAAGCGTCTTTTAGTGCGTGACGGCTGCCAATCATAAAAATCCGATATAAAAAACGCTATAAAAGTAAATCAAACCCCCCTTCATCACCCCCTTAGTTAGGCTAGGTTCACATTGCGTTAATGGGTTAACGCTAACGGACAGCGTTGCACGGCGAAAATGTCACAATGCCGTGCAACGGGTCCGTTAGCACAACCATTGACAGCAATGTGATTTTCGGGTGTAGCGCATCGCTAGAGCGTGCTATTTTCGGCTCGCGCTAGCAAGGTGCCATTCTTTTGTGGCGCGCCTCAGACGCTGCTTGCAGCGTCCGCGGCGCGCCCGAGGTCCGATCCCCGATCTTCCAGACCGGGGACGTTAACGCGACCACTAAACACGACACCTAAAAAGACATTGCGTTAGCGCAATCCGCTAGTGCTAAACGGATTTCGCGAACGCAATGTGAACCTAGCCTTAGGGAAAAATAATAAAATTAAAAAAAATGTATTTATTTCCATTTTCCCATTAGGGTTAGGGTTAGGGCTAGGGTTAGGGTTTGGATTACATTTAGGGTTGGGATTAGAATTAGGGGTGTGTCAGGGTTAGGTGTGTGGTTAGGGTTACAGT
This sequence comes from Ranitomeya imitator, assembly GCF_032444005.1. Classification (NCBI taxonomy): domain Eukaryota; kingdom Metazoa; phylum Chordata; class Amphibia; order Anura; family Dendrobatidae; genus Ranitomeya; species Ranitomeya imitator. The sequence goes on from NC_091282.1 coordinate 1,034,306,841, forward strand.
TGGGATTAGGGTTAGGGGTGCGTTTGGATTAGGGTTTCATTTATAATTGGGGGGTTTCCACTGTTTAGACACATCAGGGGCTCTCCAAACGCGACATGGCATCCGATCTCAATTCCAGCCAATTCTGCATTGAAAAAGTAAAACAGTGCTCCTTCACTTCCGAGCTCTCCCGTGCGCCCAAACAGGGGTTTACCCCAACATATGGGGTATCATCGTACTCGAGACAAATTGGACAACAACTTTTTGGGTCCAAGTTCTCTTGTTATCCTTGGGAAAATAAAAATTTGGGGGGCTAAAAATCATTTTTGTGGGAAAAAAAAGGATTTTTTATTTTCACGGCTCTGCGTTGTAAACTGTAGTGAAACACTTGGGGGTTCAAAGTTTTCACAACACATCTAGATAAGTTCCGTGGGAGGTCTAGTTTCCAATATGAGGTCACTTGTGGGTGGTTTCTACTGTTTGGGTACATCAGGGGCTCTGCAAATGCAACGTGACGCCTGCAGACCAATCCATCTAAGTCTGCATTCCAAATGGCGCTCCTTCCCTTCCGAGCTCTGCCATGCGCCCAAACAGTGGTTCCCCCCCACATATGGGGTATCAGCGTACTCAGGACAAATTGAACAACAACTTTTGGGGTCCAATTTATTCTGTTACCCTTGTAAAAATACAAAGCTGGGGGCTAAAAAATCATTTTTGTGAAAAAAAAGAATTTTTATTTTCACGGCTCTGCGTTATAAACTGTAGTGAAACACTTAGGGGTTCAAAGTTCTCACAACACATCTAGATAAGTTCCTTGGGAGGTCTAGTTTCTAATATGGGGTCACTTGTGGGGGGTTTGTACTGTTTGGGTACATCAGGGGCTCTGCAAATGCAACGTGACGCCTGCAGACCAATCCATCTAAGTCTGCATTCCAAATGGCGCTCCTTCCCTTCCGAGCTCTGCCAAGCGCCCAAACAGTGGTTCCCCCCCACATATGGGGTATCAGCGTACTCAGGACAAATTGGACAACAACTTTTGGGGTCCAATTTATTATGTTACCCTTGTGAAAATACAAAACTGGGGGCTAAAAAATAATTTTTGCGAAAAAAAAAAAAAATTATTTTAACGGCTCTGCGTTATAAACTGTAGTGAAACACTTGGGGGTTCAAAGCTCTCAAAACACATCTAGATAAGTTCCTTAGGGGGTCTAGTTTCCAAAATGGTGTCACTTGTGGGGGGTTCTAATGTTTAGGCACATCAGGGGCTCTCCAAACCAACATGGCGTCCCATCTTAATTCCAGTCAATTTTGCATTGAAAAGTCAAATGTCGCTCCTTCCCTTCCGAGCTCTGCTATGCACCCAAAAAGTGGTTTACCCCCACATATGGGGTATCATCGCACTCAGGACAAATTGCACAACAACTTTTGTGGTCTAATTTCTTCTCTTACCCTTGGGAAAATAAAAAATTGGGGGCGAAAAGATCATTTTTGTGAAAAAATAAGATTTTTTATTTTTACGGCTCTGCATTATAAACTTCTGTGAAGCACTTGTTGGGTCAAAGTGCTCACCACACATCTAGATAAGTTCCTTAAGGGGTCTACTTTTCAAAATGGTGTCACTTGTGAGGGGTTCCAATGTTTAGGCACATCAGGGGCTCTCCAAACGCAACATGGCATCCCATCTCAATTTCAGTCAATTTTGCATTGAAAAGTAAAATGGCGCTCCTTCCCTTCCGAGCTCTGCCATACGCCCAAACAATGGTTTACACCCATATATGGGGTATCAGTGTACTCAGGACAAATTGGCCAACAATTTTTGAGGTCCAATTTCTTCTCTTACTCTTGGGAAAATAAAAAATTGGGGGCGAAAAGATCATTTTTGTGAAAAAATATGATTTTTTATTTTTACGGCTCTGCATTATAAACTTCTGTGAAGCAATTGGTGGGTCAAAGTGGTCACCACACATCTAGATAAGTTCCTTAGGGTGTCTACTTTCCAAAATGGTGTCACTTGTGGGGGGTTTCAATGTTTAGGCACATGAGGGGCTCTCCAAATGCAACATGGCGTCCCATCTCAATTCCTGTCAATTTTGCATTTAAAAGTCAAATGGCGCTCCTTTCCTTCCGAGCTCTGCCATGCGCCCAAACAGTGGTTTACCCCCACATATGGGATATCAGCGTACTCAGTACAGATTGTACAACAATGTTTGGCATCCATTTTATCCTGTTACCCTTGGTAAAATAAAACAAATTGGAGCTGAAATAAATTTTGTGTGAAAAAAAGTTAAATATTCATTTTTATTTAAACATTCCAAAAATTCCTGTGAAACCCCTGAAGGGTTAATAAACTTCTTGAATGTGGTTTTGAGCACCTTGAGGGGTGCAGTTTTTAGAATGGTGTCACACTTGGGTATTTTCTATCATATAGACCCCTCAAAATGACATCAAATGAGATGTGGTCCCTAAAAAAAAATGGTGTTGTAAAAATGAGAAATTGCTGGTCAACTTTTAACCCTTATAACTCCCTAACAAAAAAAAATTTTGGTTCCAAAATTGTGCTGATGTAAAGTAGACATGTGGGAAATGTTACTTATTAAGTATCTTGTGTGACATATCTCTGTGATTTAATTGCATAAAAATTCAAAATTGGAAAATTGCGAAATTTTCATAATTTTCGCCAAATTTCCGTTTTTTTCACAAATAAACGCAGGTACTATCAAAGAATTTTTACCATTGTCATGAAGTACAATATGTCACAAGAAAACAATGTCAGATTCACTGGGATCCGTTGAAGCGTTCCAGAGTTATAACCTCATAAAGGGACAGTGGTCAGAATTGTAAAAATTGGCCCGGTCATTAACGTGCAAACCACCCTCGGGGCTTAAGGGGTTAAAATAAAAAAAAATACAGATTTAAAGGGGAACCTGTTGGGTCCCCCGTGCCCCCAGAACCACCAGCAGTTGTGTCTGCATATATAATCACACTGCCTAACAGTCCCTGTATTACATTACACACAGACAGATTTTTAGAAAAAAGTATTTCTATAGTCCATTTCTGATATGTAAATGACTGCTTTGTCTAATCGATGGGGCGTTAGTGTTCCCAGACTACCCAGCCCACTAAGATGTCATCACGCACCTGTGGGGGTGATAACATAACTTACAAGCGTCAGCATTATTGCCAGCTTTATACCTCTCGCATACAAGCGGCTTTTCCTCTTGCATCATTGATCCTCTAAAGCTAGGTGTATGCGTGTCGGCTTCAAACAGGTGCACTACGCATGACCAGAAGTTTTCTGCACTTCCGATCATGTGCAGTGCGCCTCTCTGAATACGGGACACGTACACCGGGATTCAGGGGATGAATGCAGGAGGTAAAGAACCCGCGTGCATGCACAAGTTAAGCATAGCGCTAGCGATGACGCTTGTAAGTTATGTTATCATGCCTACAGGGGCGTGATGACATCTAAGTGGGCCGACTAGTCTGGGGACACGAACGCCCTATCGATTAGTCAAAGCATGAAAAATAATATCGCCAGGTCATTTTTACCACAATAAGCACAAAACCCCCCCCCAAAAAAAAACAATGGTAGAATTACTCTTTTTTCACCATATCACTACACTTGATTTTTTCCCCCCAATTTTTCAGCACATTGTATAGTAAAGTGAATTGTGTAGAATTAAAACATAACTTTTCCGTCACATATATAAAAACCACTATAGTAGTATAAAAACTAGAACACCTCAGTCTCTCATGAACATAGATTTGAATGAATATACAGTGGTGGGCAGTGCATCTGTAAACACAATATAGACCTGCAAGGATTTTTTTATATACATATGCCTAAAAAATTACAGCGGTCACATATAATTCATGTAAGATAATTAAGAAACTGTAGGCTACTGAGGAAATAAAATTGGAAATCACTCACCCAAAGTTCAGATCCATGGGGTAGATAGAAAATTCCTCCTCATCCCAAACAAACACCAGACATGATCCTCCTCAGGTCAACGGCTAATGTCATTTTTTAGGCATATGCATCAAAAACATTTTCTTGCAGGCATATATTGTGTTTGGAGACACACTGTCCACCACTGTGGCAGTATATTCATTTAAAGCTATATTCCTGAGAGACTGAGGTGTTCTCATTTTTATACTACTAGAGTAGTTCTTACATATGTGAAGTAAAACTTGTTTAATTTTTCTCACTTTGCTATTCCATGTCTATAAATATGGGAGTTATTGAGGACCACAAAGTTTGTATGGGCTCACAATGGTGACACCCAAAACTTTTAACTCGCAATGCAAAAAAAAAAGTCCCCATACGTTTATAAGTCGATGGAAATATATAAAATTTACGGCTATTGGAAGAAAGAAAAGAAAAAATAAATGCAAAAATGAATCTTGGCCAAAGTTGCAACGGGTTAATAAATAATGACCTATGGGTATTACCAAAAAAATGGAAATAATGAAGTAGACAAAACATATAATCCTGGCTACGCCATGTACTCCCAGCAAAATATTTATCACAGCGGTGGACTAAATACATATTTTAGGTCAGCATTTCCCAATCAGCAAACCAAGTGTTCCCTAGACGACAGAAAAAAAAAATTCTGCCGCTTTTACAGTGGAAATAGCAAAATGATTTCAGCCTTCTCATAGTTGCCTGGCATGAGGGCGGCACTCAACAAATCTCAGCCAGAAGAATGAATTATAGAATGGAGTTAGGGACAACTCCAGGCGCCAGTTAAGTTGTGTGGCGGGAGGAACTGCAAGATTGAGGAGATCAAGAAAAATGGTAGCATGTGGTCTGCAAGGTTCGTGAAATTTTGGCTCAAAGGTACAGCTGTGGGGACTCAAACATATTTTTCAAGCACGCTGAAGACACTTGGTTAGCACCCATATGGTGTTATCCGAGCATGTTTGCTCGTCACTACTTACGTCATAAAGATGAGCCCAAAGTGTAATTACAAACGCTAGTAAAGGTTGGTAAAAAACACAGCTCACAGAATTAGGATGGCACAAAAGAAATTTCATAACTTCAGAGCTGTGGAGTTGGAGGCATGGAGTCGGAGACCGAGTCGGTGTCCATTTTGGTGCAGTTGGTATAAAATGGACTGACTCTGAAAATATATAATAAATTGGTTTCAGTAGTACAATGCAGAATGTTTTCATAAAAATTTTGAAAAGTTATGAAATGTCCTATAAATGTCTGCCCTGTTCCTGATCTTGGCTTTTAGTTGAGATGAATCTGTGCTGCACTTTACGTACATGCTCAGTAGTGAGGCAGTACTGTGGAATCGCAGTACTGTGGAATCACAGTCGGGTGTCAGGGAAATTGAAGAGTTGGAGGTTTGGCTTATCGACTCCACAGCCCTGGTTTTGATATCAAGCACTGGCTGATAGCAATGAAAAACAGACTGGAACATACATTTGGAGCTTGATGCATTTACTTATACCTTTAAGTGCTGTGCTCATCTTCTTTTGCTTTTCTCTATATTACTATAGTGTTAAAATCAAGCTTTACTTTTAGAGTATTAAAAAAAAATGTTATTAGATATAATATACCGTATATACTTGAGTATAAGCCGACCCGAGTATAAGCCGAGACCCATAATTTTGCCACAAAAAAACAGGGGAAACTAAATGACTCGAGTATAAACCTAGAGTGGAAAATGCAGCAGCTACCGGTAAATGTCAAAAATAAAAATAGATACCAATAAAAGTAAAATTAATTGAGACATCAGTAGGTTAAGTGTTTTTCAATATCCATATTGAATCAGGAGCCCCATATAATGCTCCATACAGTTCATGATGGGCCCCATAAGATGCTCCATACAAAATACGCCCCATATAATGCCCCATACAATTTATGATGGGCCTCATAAGATGCTCCATATTAAAATACTAGATGGTGGCCTGATTCTAATGGATCGGGTATTCTAGAATATGTATGTATATAGCAGCCACATAGTATATAGCACAGGCCACGTAGTATATTGGAGTACTACGTGGCCTGTGGTATACCATGTGGCTGCTATATACATACATACATATTGTAGAATACCCGATGCGTTAATATAGGCCACACAGTAAATAACACAGCCCACGCAGTATATAGCAGCCACGCAGTATATAACACAGCCACGCAGTATATAACACAGCCCACATAGTATGTAACACTGGCCACGTAATATATGACACAGCCCACGTAATATATAACACAGCCCAAATAGTATCTAACAGTGGCCACGTAGTCTACAGCACGCAGTATAGAACACAGCTACGTAGTATATAACACTGCCCACGTAGTATATAGCAGCCATGTAGTATATAACGCAGCCCACACAGTATATCACACTGGCCACGTAATATATAGCACAGCCCATGCAGTATAGAACACAGCCCACAAAGTATCTAACACTGGCCAGGTAGTATATAGCAGCCACGCGGTATCTAACACAGCCCACGTAGTATTTAGCAGTGTGGGCACAATATCCCTGCTAAAAAAAAAAAATGAGTAAAATAAAAAATAGTTATATACTCACCTGGCGGGATCCAGCGAACCTCTGGCGGTGCGCGCGGTTGCCGCCATCTTGCGTTCCCAGGATGCATTGCGAGATTACCCAGATCACTTAGTGGTCTCGCGAGACGCTAAGTCTTCTGGGTAATTTCGCAATGCATCTCTGGGACCGGAAGCTGGCGGCAGGCGCGAGTGCATCGTCGGACTACCGAAGGTAAGAATAGCAGGTTTTTTGTTTTTTTTAATTATTTTTAACATTAGATCTTTTTACTATTGATGCTGCATAGGCAAATGATGATTATGGCCCCATAAGATGCTCCATAGACACATTTGCCTCGTATAATGCTCCACAAATGCTGACTATGGCCCCATAAGATGCTCCATAGACACATTTGCCTCATATAATGCTCCACAAATGCTGATTATGGCCCCATAAGATGCTCCATAGAGATATTTGCCCCATATAATGCTGCACATGGCCCCATAAGATGCTCCATAGACATATTTGCCCCATATGCTGTTGCTGCGATTTAAAAAAAAAAAAAAAAAATCACATACTCACTTCTCGTCGCTCAGGCCCCTGGCACTTGCTATAGTCACCAGTCCGCGTTTCACTGTTGAGCGTCGCTGTGTCTTCCGCGTCCTCTGCACTGACTGTTCAGGCAGAGGGCAGCGCACACTAATTGCGTCATTGCGCCCTCTGACCTGAGCGTCACTGCAGAGGATGCGGTGGATGGCGGGACAGGTGAATATCGCGCACTGCCCCCGTCATACTCACCAGCTCCTGGTGCGGTCCCTACACGTCCCTGGTTCTCCAGGTGCTGACAGCTTCTTCCTGTAATGAGTGGTCACATGGTAACGCTCATTACAGTAATGAATATGCAGCTCCACCCCTATGGGAGTGGAGTCGGGTCCATATTCATTACTGTAATGAGCGGTACCATGTGACCGCTCAATACAGGAAGAAGCTGCCAGCGCCCGGAGAACCAGGGACGTGCAGGGACCACGCCAGGAGCAGGTGAGTATTATTACACAGCTGCCGCTCCCTCTCCCCTGCCGACCCCTTGGAGTAACTCGAGTATAAGCAGAGAGGGGCAATTTCAGCCTAAAAAAATGGGCTGAAATTCTCGGCTTATACTTGAGTATATACGGTAATTTAAATAAAATATTTATAGCTAATAAATGTTATTACATATAATTTAATGTTGTTAGAGACATATGGCCAATAGCCTTGAAGGGAATCCGCAACCAGCTTTTGCTATGTATTCTGAGAGCAGCATAATATAGATACAAAAACAGCAGTCCAGTGATGTGTCACTTACTGGGTTGCTTGCTGTGGTTCTGATAAAATCACTGTCTTATCAGGAGATTATGACTAGTAAACCTCCTGCTAAGTAGTCCTCCATATTTGTGAGCTCTCTATAACTCCACCCCTATCACCGATTGTGTTGTGAGTTCTGTTGTCGGGCTCCCTCCTGTGGTCATGAATGGTACTTCGGCTGGTTCTGTCCATGGACTTCCTCTGGTGGGTGTTTCTAAATTTCCTTCCACAGGTGACGAGGTTAATTCATTGGCTGGCTGCTCTATTTAACTTCACTTAGATCTTTGCTCCATGCCACCTGTCAATGTTCCAGTATTGGTCTAGTTCACTCCTGGATCGTTCCTGTGACCTGTCTTCCCAGCAGAAGCTAAGTTCCTGCTTGTATTTCTTTGGTTTGCCATTTTTCTGTCCAGCTTGCTATTTTTATTGTTGTCTTGCTTGCTGGAAGCTCTGGGACGCAGAGGGAGCGCCTCCGCACCGTGAGTCGGTGCGGAGGGTCTTTTTGCGCCCTCTGCGTGGTCTTTTTGTAGGTTTTTGTGCTGACCGCAAAGCAACCTTTCCTATCCTCGGTCTGTTCAGTAAGTCGGGCCTCACTTTGCTATATCTATTTCATCTCTGTGTTTGTATTTTCATCTTTACTCACAGTCATTATATGTGGGGGGCTGCCTTTTCCTTTGGGGAATTTCTCTGAGGCAAGGTAGGCTTTATTTTTCTATCTTCAGGGCTAGCTAGTTCCTTAGGCTGTGCAGAGTTGCATAGGGAGCGTTAGGAGCAATCCACGGCTACTTCTAGTGTGTTTGATAGGATTAGGGATTGCGGTCAGCAGAGTTCCCACGTCCCAGAGCTCGTCCTTTATTATCAGAAACTATCAGGTCATTCCGTGTGCTCTTAACCACCAGGTCCATTATTGTCCTGTCCACCAGGTCATAACAGGATTGGCAGCTTTCTGCCTTTGTGCGGTGTACACAGAAAGCTGCTGCCAATCAGTGTTGTAAGCGGGGTTGTACAGAAGACAGAATTCAGAGAACTGATGAATGTGCAGCAGCAATAACAGTTTTTACTAAAAAACTGCAGAATCCAGCTCCCTATTGTGCGGTTTGCTTCAGTTTTAGACGGTGTTTCTGTTTTACTTCTTATTTGTATATTTGTATTCTTCATGAAATAATTTGGATCCTCTTTTCTAATACCCCTACACTATTATTCTTCTATTATTTCTCCTAGAAAAGCATTAAGGGGGTTGTCCACCATTCCAGTGATGACTGCAAGCCGTTGATTGTCATGTAGGGCTCACATGACTATGTTACGCGAACAGTGCAGCCAATCCACAGCTGCTTCACTCTAACCTTCTTTAGATGGAACAGACATTTGGGGGGACGTCAGAGAGCAGCAGATCTCACTTCTTCCAGTGTCAGTTTCCTCCGAGGAAAGAGACAGTGAAGCAGCTGACAGGGATTGTGTCACAACGTCATGTGAGCCCCGGCAGACTAAGCGCTGGCGTCACTGAAAAGGTGTTGGCACCAGAGGGGAGTATGGGCTACTTTTATTTTAGAAGGAGTAATGTAGCAATTCTGGAGGGGTTGTCTGAGTAGTGGACAAGCCCTTTAATATATTGAGAACTGGGAACGCCCCTGCACGGTTAGACACTGTAAAATCAGTGCTAATAGTGCCAAACTATGACAAGGTGAATTATATCTAGGAGGATAACAAAGGAATGGTACAATACAGAGTTCTTAGAAACGATGCTGCAAAATTGTTACTTCATGGGAGAATGCAATTATTTACTAAAAAACATACCAGGAGAAGGAACAGATATTTCTTAAGAAAATCAGCCAAAGTCATATGTTTCTTTTTGAACTATAATTTTACCACCAACAACTTCCAATGCTGAACCCCACTTTATGGTTAGCAGACAAGAAGGCAGAGCCCGAAGCCCAGGATACTGGTGATATCTTGCTGTATAAAGTGCCATAATTAACAAATGTTATTCTACGCTACCCAAACTTCCAAGTAAAATGTAGTTTCAAATTTGGACAGTGTTACACATTTCCCTGTATACTGCCCATAGTTACAGTTACATTTCCTCCAAACTTCAGGCGCTGATGAAGCTGCTAGTGTGTAATCAACAGGGGACCGATTCTCAGCACTGATCATATCCAAGGCTTGAATTGCTCACAGCCAATTTGTTCCTTGCCAGAAAGAGGGAACTAAACATTTTTTAGGAAATACAGTAATGTGTAGAAACTTCAAGATAAGTTCCAGTTCAAGGAATAAAGTGAAGCTCCTCCACTGATGGAATAATCACACATTATTGCAAAATACCGCATATACTCGAGTACAAGCCGAGATTTTCAGCCCATTTTTTGGGGGCTGAAAGTCCCCCTCTTGGCTTATACTCGACTCATACCCAGGGTCGGCAGGGGAGGGGGAGCTGTTTAACTATACTCACCTACTCCTGGCGCAGTCCCTGCAGGTCCTTGGTTCCCCGGCGCTCCAGCTTCTTCCTGTACTGAGCAGTCACATGGTACCGCTCATTACAGTAATGAATTTGCGGCTCCACCTCCTATAGGGGTGGAGCCGCATATTCATTACTGTAATGAGCGGTAAAGGTGACCGCTCAGTACAGGAAGAAGCTGCGGCACCGAGGAAGCAGGGACTGCATCGCGACAGGAGCAGGTGAGTATAACGGGGAGGGGAGCGCTGCACGATATTCACCTGCTCCTCGTTCCGGGTGTCGCTCCGTCTTCAGCATCTTCTGCAGTGACGCTCTGGTCAGAGGGCGCGATGACGTGGTTAGTGTGCGTCCTCTGCCTGAATGTCAGTGCATTAGATGCTGAAGATGGAGCGGCGCCGGAACAAAGTCAGGTGAATATTGAAAGTGCCAGGGGCCGGAGCGACGGAGAGGTGAGCATGTGTTCTTTTTTTTTATATCGCAGCAACAGCAAATGGGGCAAGTGTCTGTATGGAGCATCTTATGGGGCCATAACGTTTGTGCAGCACTATATGGGGCAAGTGTCTGTACGGGGCCATAATCAACGTTTGTGCAGCACTACATGGGGCAAGTGTCTGGATGGGGCCATAATTAACGTTTGTGCAGCACTATATGGGGCAAGTGTCTGTATGGGGCCATAATCAACGTTTGTGCAGCACTACATGGGGCAAGTGTCTGGATGGGGCCATAATTAACGTTTGTGCAGCACTATATGGGGCAAGTGTCTGTATGGGGCCATAATCAACGTTTGTGCAGCACTATATGGGGCAAGTGTCTGTATGGGGCCATAATTAACGTTTGTGCAGCACTATATGGGGCAAGTGTCTATATGGAGTATCTTATGGGGCCATAATCAACGTTTGTGCAGCACTATATGGGGCAAATATCTTTATGGAGTATCTTATGGGGCCATAATCAACATTTGTGCAGTATTATATAAGGCAAATGTTTCTATGGAGCATCTTATGGGGCCATTATTACCCTTTATGCAGGATTATATGGGGCATATTTTAATATGGAGCATCTTATGGGGCCATCATAAACTTTATGGAGCATTATATGGGGCGCCTGATTCAATATGGATATTCAAAAACACTTAACCTACTGATGTCTCAATTAATTTTACTTTTATTGGTATGTATTTTTACTTTTGACATTTACCGGTAGCTGCTGCATTTCCCACCCTAGGCTTATACTCGAGTCATTAAGTTTTCCCAGTTTTTTGTGGCAAAATTAGGGGGGTCGGCTTATACTCGGGTCACCTTATACTCGAGTATATACGGTATGTAAGGCTCTGTACACACTAAATGTAAAATAACAGACCATATACGGTAATATTCCCAACCAGTGAGAAAACTATAAGTTACAAGTACAAGTGTAAGCAGACCCTTAAAGGCAAATTTATACATCCATGTTTGTGAATGCAGACTTGTGGATCCTCACATCACGCGTACTGCACGCTGTGAGGATTCTCTGGGGTTGGATTGGGAATGGCAGAAACGTGACCGTAAGTAGGCAATATCCTAAAAACAGAAAAAAAAGGTGGCACTCACCATCCGGTAAAACATTCCTTTATTTAGTCCATAACACTGGTACAGCGGAAGAGTAGCGGATCCCTTCTGTGGACGACCGCTGTTTTGCTCTAGCTGCACTTCAAGGGGTCCTATCAGGTCAGAAGGTATGGTGTTCCCATAAATCAGGGGTGGGGAGCTTTTTTGTCTTTTACTGCCAAGGGCCATTTGGATATTTATACCATCTTTTGGGGGGGTCGTACTAATTGTGTGCTAATTCTTCCCAAGAAGTACGTCCTGACACTAGCACTGGTGTCAAGACGTAATCTTTCATTGTACGTGCCTCAGCGTTCAGTAGTGAAGACTGCTTGCACATTAGCACTGAGAAAGAAGAAATTAAAAGGCCTGTGGCCTTCAAGACACAGCTGCTGGTCCAAGCACTGCGGTGCCCGGGAATCTACCCACGGCCAGAGAAAACAGCATGAGCTTTGCCTGTGTAGATGGCATGAGCAGCTAAACTAAGCTCACTAATTGGCTGCAGAGCTATCAACATTATGTCAGCTCTGCAGCCAATAAAAAAACACTAAGAGCAGTGAGACATAACGCTGGACCTGGGGAGGGGAGTAAATAACTTTTTTTTTTTTTTTTAAATAAACAGCACTTGGGGACAGGGGTTTTCTGATAATAGAAAACCCTTTCAAGTGATGTCCCCTATTAAAATAAGCTCAAAGAGAAGTTAAAGATCCAGGCACTGAACCCACCTCCCTGCAGAAAGCAGCGGTGCTGCAATGCATGCAGACTCCACAATGAGCTGTGTCCCTGGATCAGATACAGCAGATACAGCCCTTGGCTCGGACACATGGGCAAGCAGCTGAAATACATTTTCTGGTCCATTTGGAAAATGTTCTGCTTTTTGTTATGTCTAGTCCTTCAGGACATTTATAGTTAAAAAAAATTTTTAGGCCCTGAAAATAGAATTTAACAACTTTATAACTAGGAGGATGTATACAGATTCCAAAGCCGAATTTCAATTAAACTAACTTTCTGGAAATATGAACAAGAATGCTGGGTACAAGAATTCTGAATGAGAAAAAGTCCCTACTTTGTGATGGATACATTTCCCTGCTGCTTAAAACATATAAATATATTGGACTTTTTTATTTTAGACATCAAAGAGTAACTGAAAGCTACTCTTAGCAAGAACCATCAGCTGACAGTTAATGCTAAAAAGGGATCTAAAGCTTTTCCAAGCTTGTTTTAACTAACATTTGCAGCTTATGTAGTTATTCATTTACCACAATGTGCTGTCTATTCAGATATATTTAACTTAGTAATAATTTTAGCCTTACTTTGCAGCAGCATATTATGCTAAAAAGCTTCTGGAAAAGTATGCTAAAAGAGGTCCTGTTTTAGCACAATTGTTTTCCTTGTGAAAGAATTTAGGATTGTGTTTTCTTCGAACTCTGCATTGTGTTGGACCTCTGTTACTGGCAAGTGGGAATAACCAGTTAGAGGTGTGTCTCTACATAGGCAATGTCCAATCTGCACTGACCGTGTAGACACACCCCTTTGACAATAAGAATGGTAACAATTAGTTGTCAATTTATTCAGAAATGTCTAGGTGGAAAAACTGAGGAGCAGTACAATTCACTTTTGAAAGGATACTGGATCAACCCTCCAACGTTGAATAAAATGGTACCTCGATAGCTGCGATCTGATGCCTCATGCTAGAGAAATCCACATGTAAATGAGCTGTTAAGATCTATGGGCCGGACATCTGATCTCCGAGAATCTCCTGCCAGAGATTATTTTAAATGAAAAGGGAACTTACCAGTGAGAGACATGTAATGACTGATGGTCTGCTCTCCTGATTTAGGCATAATGCCCCCTTCATTTAAGATTAGCTCTGGAGGCAGATTCTCAGGGAGATCTGTTTCCGGTCCATAGATCCACCACAAGCAGAGCTCAGTTCCGGATATTAGACACAGATTCCGGCTATGTAATATAGTTGGTATATACCTGTGTGTGCCCTCTACGCACACGAGAACCCCTGCAATGACAATTATGTACATGATCTTGCATTAATGGGTTAATATGCATGCCTAATAATGTCACTAGGAATTCAGAAAGATCAAGGGTATGGAGGAGTATGTATTTGTTTTCAGGCCTTCAGACATGCAACCAAATTAGACTTTCAGACACACAGCAACATTGTGCATTAAAAGTATATAGAAATATACAATAACAGACACAGATCTATCAACAATACATTTGTGCACTGCACGACACAGCTTTATTCAATCTATTCAAACATTTGTTGCAAAAGGTCCTACATGGTATATGCATCCATAGCTTCAATGGAATTGTCTGAAAGACTACTGATACAGATACAAAGAGAAAAAGACCATATGTATTGGTTTACTGTGAAAACATCTATTGTATATTTGACATCATTTCCTCCAATAGATCTTATTGCATCTGTTAGAATAAACCAAAACAAAATGGCCACTGACGTTCAGAAGCCGCCATCAATAAGTGAGTGCAGCATTTGTAGCGGATTTATTTTCAGCTATTACTATTTTTTCTATGCATCACCATCCACAGAAAAGTCGAAGAAGGGAGCATCTACTCGGCTTTAAATTTTTAAGTAAACGGAATTATATAAAGTAGCATTTTGGGAGTTCATATCACTTGTTTCCATAAATAATATAAAAGCTGACGAATTAAAAACAAAAACAATAAAAAAAACAACTTTGGATGGTCAGCCTCTAGTTACAAAGTATTAAAGTTTATAAAGGCCCACCAGAATAGATTAATGCCGTTGCTTAGCAACAAGTTCCCTTAGCCGTCCGATGACTAAGCTGATTCTCAACATTCACCTACCATACTGTATAAAGGTGAACATGACTAACGATCTTCAAAACTTATGTTTATGGTGCAGGGAGGGAGGCAGGTAGGAGACACATTACTGTCTGCCTCCTGGAAATTTGTCAAAAAGAGAAAAAAACAACATTATTTGTATGAAATAACAGAATAATATTACGTCAACAAATAACAATATTTTAGCCATAAGAGGAGACTAGCTGAAAAACTGAAACAAAGTAATGAATTTTCCTATTGCCTCGCTTTATAATTCATGGAAGGAGCTGCAGAAACTGTACATATGGGAAGTGGGTGGAAGTGACAGAGAATAACAGAGGAAAAGGATGTTTTATGTGTTTCTTCAAGGGCACGGCAGATTGATTTAGAGGACAACAGCCGAGCAGGCAACTGCAGCGTGCACAAGCCTTCTCATGAAGCAAGCAGTATTATAGATCTTATGTAAATCATCTCAGTAAATACATCCTGGACAGTATACAGCAGAACGCCCAGAATATATAGCAGGCATGCCCCAACGTACAGGTAACGACATCTACTGTACACAAATAATGATCAAGAATAGATCGGTCTGCACAACAGATTCCCAAGTCAAGTGTTGCTATCACTTGTCAATGCCTACATGCATGTCTGAAGGAGTCTTCTGCGTAACACCATAGATACAAACAGTGCGTGACCAATGTCAGAGTAATCAAGTAACGAAAGTCATCCACAAAGTGGGAGGAAGAAACTAGCAATGCCATTGCTTCCCTTATCCTCACCTGACAGGGAACATAAGACCCAAGTCTCATCTATTAAATAGGAAAGACAGAGTTAACAACTACAGAAGGGAAACACATTTTCAGGTACACCACCCTGACCCATTCATTGCTCATTTTAAGAATGGACATTTTATGTCGTTAAAATACATCTGCAAATTTGATTCAGTCAGAAGACATTGACTTCATCAGATTTGTGAATAATGCAACAGATTCGTTACCCATAACTACCAAATATTATCTCAAAAAGAACTCTAACTTGTGGTTTATATTATTTTTCTTCCTTTTCTTTTTTTTTCTTGTACTGGTCATGGCCAGTCAACTGTGCAGTCTAAGCAGCCAGACTACAACCCCAAGATACTTTGTCCAAAAAGATCTCTGTCAAAATAAATGACTGCTGAGGAGATACAATCCCATAAATGACGTCGGTGGCACGGACATCACACCTCTCTGCTTCCGCACACACAATGCACTACTGTAAATATCAAGGCAGAGAGAAATAACCAATAAAAGTTTTATATCTATCATTTATCTAATTTGTATCCACCATCTCTTTTGATGGTTGAAAATAAAATCTAAAATTAATAATAGTCCATAGAGCTTTCTTTCTACCAACCATTGTTCAAAGAGCAAGACAAAGCAACAGCCAGAAGAGTACAACTAGTGACTTTCAGATTCCATCTATTAACAAGGAAAACAGAATCTATGATTTATCCAAATTTACCATAATATTGATAAATTGCAAATTCACATTTCAGGTCATTATATTATATAAAACATACAGTTATTATGTTTCACAGCAAACGCTAGTGCTATATAAAGTTCAAGAAAAGTTTTCAAATTCAGCAGGTGCAGAAATAGGTGTTTAGTTGAAAGTTTATTAACTAAACAAGTTTTAACTCAAACAGATAACCAAATCTGTAACCCAGCTAAGAAATGGATGAACAATTGTAGTCAACCAATCGCAGTAATAGTTCTAGAAGTTAAATGATAGAGAAAACACTACCAGCCAGCCATCAATATCTGTACTAGATAACATCTTAGTATAAACTGTCAGTAAGATGCCTACAGACAATATAGACATACATTGGTGCAATGTGTTGGGTCATTATGCTAGTTGTATTGACAAATTCATACAATATTGTAAAGTAAATCCATCAAGCTATGACTAACATCTGATCAATGCTTTTTATACCATATCCATCTGTCTTCCATGTGTCTAAAACATGAGAACAGCAAAAAAGAATTTACTTAAAACATCAGAAAGAGCCCAAACACGAGGAAAAAGTATACCGGTGGGTCTCCATCACAAAGCAATTTTTTTTATTTGTAATTAACAAGGAATGGATTTGTAGCATAAGTATTGTGATCATGTTTTACTATAGGGAAGATGATGGGAAAAAGCCAAAAAGAGCAATGCCTACAGAATATTGTATTAAAAAAAAACAAGCAAAAGATAAAAATGCACCAAAAAGCGTTTTTTGGGGAAAAAAAAACAGCGTTTGAAATCACCCATAACTTGTCTATCGAAATTGTTGTCCATGTCCTGAGAGAGTGCAAAACTTTGACTGTCTCAATGACGGGCTAGCAAAACATCCGACACCTCCACCAATCAGCTTATCTTCTCTGTTGACTGTTAGATGACAATCACAGAGAGCCAGAACAGAACAGCTACCTACAAGACCATATACAGCAGTCATCATTTCGTGGGTTTATTTAGGGTTCTTCCGTTGTTAAGAACTTAATCACAAAGCTCCAAATCCCTCACCTTCTTTGAAGATCCGCACTGTGTAATGCACTCGCCACCCTATGACTTTCATAAGAATGAACTTCTACTATGTCTGTTGCCTGTCCAGACATGTCTCAACAGTGGGTGCTCCTAGGTACTGCGCCGTATCTCCCATTTATTTGGATAGGGGATAAAGAGAAGACCTCCACCGATCTGATATTGATGACCAATGGATATGTCACCAATATGTTAGTCCTGGACAACCACTTTAATTTGTCCACTTTGTACAACTAAATAACGATCACTGCTTTATAATAATAATTATAATAATAATAATTTATTGTTTGAAAAACCCAGCATGATGCTCTTTCTTTTAATACATCATTAGTCAATTCCAGCAACAACGAAAAATGCTGATATTGTCGCCTTTTTTATGTTGCAGCTGGATGTTAACTGTAATTTATTAGGAAATATTTATTTTATTATCTTTTTTTTTCACTTCTTTGGTGTGTTTTGGGGTCCTTTTTTTTGTTTAAAAATGCAATAAATAGGCTGCCATTTTTCCTGATAAGATTATTATTTTACTAAATTCAGCTAGTTTGAAAAATTTGCATGTAGCCAAATTCCAACACATGACTGGCTTTAATTAAATAGCGCCAAGATAATGAACAATCGACTGTATTAATGGTCACATTGATTAAACACTGATTGCAATCTACGTCCTCACATTGTAGCATACTCGGAGGATAAAAGAAATATCAAAGCATCTTTCTAAACAGAGATACATTATTAGATAGAAGGCATACCTCGATAAAAAAACAAAAACAAAACACCAGAATACTTTCCAACAATAATGAAGAATGATGGGACTTCTCGGAGACTGCTATATATGTGCCCTGGTAACTCAGTCTCCCAATCCACCCATAGGCTGCTTATTGTTACATTAGAGTTTATTTCTTTGGCGGTTTGTTTTCCTTTGCTGGCTCTTTGTTATTCACATAGATTTCTGCCAGAGCCTTTTCCCCTCCACATTCTGCGCACAACTCTGTAACTGCATTGCAGGGAAGAAAAATGAGGAGTCATATCTACAACTCCAAGCTTGCTTCCTAAATATTTTATAAACTTGCCGCTTTAGAATTCAAGTCTACACTGTGCTTTGGATTCACAAATGTCTGACTAGACTTTGATTGCAGAAATACTAATAACTTTTTTTTTCCTAGGGCTTTACACTCAACCAACTGAGAGATAAAGTCTGAGTGAGTATATTGTCCTCCACTGAACAAGATCAGTCAATCTGTGATTGCTCTGAAAGACTGAGGTTTACATATAGTTCAAAAGGATTTAAAGTGGATCACAAATTTCCCAATAAAATATGTATTCTATTGATTTTCCCATGGTGTATTGTAGTAATTGCTGTCATTAACCACACAAAAGAGCCCATTGTCATCTACTACTGCTGAAATATAACTTGGATTGGAAACATTTACTGTAATGAACTTATTGTAACTTCTTAAAGGGCCACAGAATATGTAATTGTTGGATCTCTCGCTTCACTTGATCAAATCTTCAATGGTCATTTCTACTCATTAGCACTTAAATTATGCATTTCTAGTTGGACGAGATTGTTTTTAACCAGAAGACAAACAGACACACATAGAGAGCAGACATGAAAGATGTCACTAACCATACATTGTGGCCCCATAAGATGCTCCATACATTGTGGCCCCATAACATGATCCATACATTGTGGCCCCATACGAGGCTCAATACATTGTGGCCCTATAATATGCTCCACACATTTGCCCCATATGCTGTTGCTGTGATTAAAATAAAAAAAAAAATCACATACTCTCCTCTCTTCGCTCAGGCCCCCGGCACTTGCGATAGTCACCTTCCTCGTTCCACGCGCCGCTCCTCTGCATTGACTGTTCAGGCAGAGGGTGGCGCGCACACTAATCGAGTCATCGCGCCCTCTGACCTGAACAGTAAGTGCAGAGGATGGAAGACAGAGCAGCGCGCAGCGGTGGAACGAGGAAGGTGACTATCGCGCAATGTTCTCCACCCCCGATATACTCACCTGCTCCTGGCGCTGTCCCTGCATGTCCCATGCTCTTCGGGAGCCGGCGACATCTTCCTGTGTTCAGCGGTCACGTACCGCTCATTACAGTAATGAATATGCGTCCATATTTATTACTTTAATGACCGGCACCATGTGACCGCTGAACACAGGAAGATACAGCCGGCTCCCGAAGAGCATGGGACATGCAGGGACAGCGCCAGGAGCAGGTGAGTATGTCACCGCGCTGCTCCCCCTCCCCTGCCGATTCCCCCGCTGACAATGACTCGAGTATAAGCCGAGGGTCACTTTCAGCCCAGAAAAGTGGGCTGAAAATCTCAGCTTATACTCGAGTATATACAGTATATGTCAAAAACAAAACTACCTTTACAACACTTCTAAACTTTCCTACTCTCCTATCAGCATCCACCAGGTTCTAGCGCAGGGCGTTCCGTGGTCTGTGCAGAGACAGGAAGCAGTGATGCCACCATTACACCAAATACTGAAATGCTGCGATCTGTGATTGGTTGCAGCAGTCACGTGACTTTGACCAGAGCCCCATCATAAATCATCTGATGGTTCATTGATGAATTCACCTAAGCCTTACAGACCATCTTAGGCCATGGGGCAGCTGTTGGGATGATGACATTACTACTTCCTGTTGTTGGGCAAACCACGGACTAAGCTGCATCTGCTGCATCAGGATGGGTGAGAGCAGGGTATGGCTGAATTTGTTTTTTTACATATTCATTCCCTTGAACAAAGGTATATTTTGCCCAGACAACAGCTTTAAGGGGGAAATGACTTGTAGCAGAATTGAGGTAGAAATTGAAGTTTTGCATTCCCATCATACTTTTCCCTAGGCAGATTTGCCTACTAAGGCATTATGGTGCATCATCACTTTTGCATGCCAGCTACATTATTTTGTTGACACCTTGCTGTAATATTCGCTTTGATCAAAGCCTTTTTCCAATGATATGTAAAAAAGCTACGCGGCACTCCAAGAAAAGGGGTGCACAAATAGGATACTACTAGAAAAACAGAATTCGGCATTCCCAATTGAGATGCAAAAAAAAACAACAACATTTTTATTAAAGTACTTATATCCAAAATTGATGTTTCGGCCAATACTAGGCCTTCATCAGAACTACATTATCAGTTCCTGAGGACAAAAAGGTCCGGCACACCTTGAGCAAATGGATATGAAGAAACCAGAACGAGCAAAGTCTGATGTGAACAAAAGTGCCCCCAAACACAGTATGATGCCCTCACAGTGAATACTTCAACGCATGGTATGATGACCCTAATGTACACCCCACACCCCCTCCCTCAATACTCCCAACAAAGAATGGTGAACCTTTCACAGTAGGATTCTCCAACTGTAATCCCCACACAGCCCTCAATACAGTACAATAGCCTCAAAAAGTGCTCCATACAGTAAATAAGAGCCCTGCATTGCCTTCCATACAGTATAATGGGCCCCACATACAGAATAATGGCCACAGAAAGTGCTTCATACAGTGTAATGGCCCTATATAGTATAAAAGGTTCTACATGAAAAAAATAAAATACTCACCTCTGCCCAGTCCCCTGCAGCTCCAGTCTCTTCATAGTGTTTTCATTTCCTTTGCACATCTCTGAACAGCGGGAGAATGGAATGCCGTCATCACCTCTGCTACGCTGAGACGTCAGATGCAAAGGGGGAATGATGGGAGAGGAAGTGTCAGCTGATGCTCCTTCCCCCATCTTTGCTTTCAAGTGTATCAGCATCTAGGGCAAAACATATAGTTGTGGGCCAAATATACTCTCGGAGGACCTGCCTGGCATCGCAGGCCAAATGTACTCAATTTGGGAGACAGACTTTGATATGTGATCTAAGTCAGAGGGAGGGGGTGCTTCCATCATACCTTCAACCACACTAGACAGTAAATGCCATAAAATCAAAAACTTGGAGAGACCTCCCCTCCCCCCTTAAACTCTTCTTCTTTCGGTTCTTTTCTTGTTATATGATTTTGGTAAAGGAGAGTCACAGCAATAAGTTCTCACTTTCATGAGGTGGGAGCTCTAGAGCTTTTAATCTCTCTATATTCATCTGGAAATTAATAGCCATGATGTTTGTAATCTTTTAAGTGCGGAAGTGAAATATTGTACCAATGTCAGGTCATGATTGATTAGATCTTTTTGCTACCAACTGTGGACATAAAAATCTTCATATACCATTTTGGAAAAGCATAGGAATAAGTTGTCACTTGCACGAGGTGGTCGCCCCTGGAGCTCTTATTCTCTCTCTATATATATGGATATAATAGTCATGATGTTTGTAATCCTTTAATTGCGGAAGCGAAAGATTGTACAAGTCACGATTGAGGATATCTTCTTGTTATCACTGTTAATATGGAAATCTTTAATATGAGCTTCCATATAGGAAAGGCAGTCTGCCAGCACATACCGGTACCTGCCAGATAGAGGCCAGAGGAACAGACATCTGGCCATGGTAGGCCGAATTGGGGCCTATGGTGTCTGTCGGAAAAAGCTAGCAACAAACACAGTGGGCACCTAGTCTAAATGATCCAACCTAGAAGATTCAGCGTTTCCATACAATGCTTATTATTGCGATATTATTTTAATGTTTTTTGATTAAATCAGAATTCCATAATGTAAGAATTAGCATAAAATGATTATGCTATCTGGAAATTTAGCATTGATGTTGCACACTAATCAAACAATTATATCACACGGAGAGAGACGGGGAACAGAAAAACAAAGCTAATTAGCTCCACAACTTTACATTTGCACAATGCAGAGAGCCTTTATTTGCAATCACGTTAGGGATTTGTTGAAAAGAGGCGAAGAACCGCTGACCTAAAGGTTTCACGCACCTAAAATAAATAAAAAAGAAATATCTAAAAGTAATTAGAAGTCTCTACTACAAGAAACCTCCAGAGAGCGGGGTTCACAGTTTGGCTTGCGCTAGTGTTTTCAGCCACTGCTAGAAGAGTATGATAAAAAGAAATCACATTCTGCATGGCTCCTTTGACCAAGCAAAGATAATAACTCTGCTGTAACTACCTACTGAGCAGCAGATAAAAGGTCCGGCATGGTTACTAGAATATATTACCAGGCAGAACCGTCCTGCCATGAAACAAGTGGCATTAACACATGAGATACTAACTGTGGTGTGCGCTCTTTAGTGGCATCCAGCCAGCCGAAATCTGTGCAAATAATAGGCAGCAGTCTTAGGACTTGTCCTGTACTCCCTCCTGTACAAAGCATCCATCTGTATTCTCCGAAGGAACCAGCATAAAGCCTCTGGGTGTCCTGTTATTCTCGCACTACAAGGCTCAGCATGTCCTATGGCTGCAATGTGGCCTGACGGAAAAGCCCATGCTGACACCTTTAGTTCCAAACAATCTCCAGCATTCAGATGATAAAGAATAAGAGAATAGTAACTCATGAAAGGGTAATACAGTCACTGTTCATTCTAAACAAATCTAGCTGCCAAATATACATATGCTGGATGACTGAATTTTCTTTACTTTATAGAAATAATATTTTTTCATATTAAAAGGGGTTTTCTCATCCAGCATTCTTTGCTAAAAATAATAGAAATAACCAGAACTCACCCTCCCAGGGTTTACTGATGTGTCTCCACCGCCACTCCAGTGATCGTTGGGACCACTGACTTTACAGCCCAAGACAGCACAAGTAGCTGCGCCCACTGATTGTTTACCAGCTGCAGAAGTGAGGTTACATGAACAGCGCTGCAGCCAATCACTGGAGCAGTGGGGAGGGAGAGTACCGTCTGTTTCTGTTATTTTGAACATCGGCACACCAAATATGTGCAGAATGCTGAAAAGAATAAGCTTTTTAAAGGTAACCATGAAAATGCAGTCTAATCGGCAGGCACAATGTTCTAGAGCAGGGAGAGTGTATGAATTGTGTCATTTAAAGCTCTGCCTCCGCTGGGAGTTTTGGCCCAGTAGAGGTCCCATCAGTGACTGACAGCTTTCTTGTATAAGAGTGCATATTGTGTTACAGTAGCTGTCAGTCACTGATAGGACCGCCCAGTGGACTAAAAAACTCTGAAAGAGCAGAAGTTTATATGAGGAAAACACAAGTTAAGGTACCTTCACACATAACGATATTGTTAACGATATCTTTGCTATTTGTGACGTAGCAACGATATCGTTAATGAAATCGTTATGTGTGACAGCGACCAACGATCAGGCCCCTGCTGGGAGATCGTTGGTCGCTGAATAAAGTCCAGAACTTTATTTCGTCGCTGGACTCCCTGGAGACATCGCTGGATCGGCGTGTGTGACACCGATCCAGCGATGTCTTCACTGGTAACCAGGGTAAACATCGGGTAACTAAGCGCAGGGCCGCGCTTAGTAACCCGATGTTTACCCTGGTTACCATGCTAAAAGTAAAAAAAAACAAACAGTACATACTTACCTACAGCTGTCTGTCCTCCAGCGCTGCGCTCTGCACTCCTCCTGTACTGGCTGTGAGCCGGAAAGCAGAGCGGTGACGTCACCGCTCTGCTTTCCGGCTCCCAGACAGTACAGGAGGAGAGCAGAGAAGCAGAGCGCAGCGCTGGAGGACAGACGGCTGTAGGTAAGTATGTACTGTTTGTTTTTTTTTACTTTTAGCATGGTAACCAGGGTAAACATCGGGTTACTAAGCGCGGCCCTGCGCTTAGTTACCCGATGTTTACCCTGGTTACCGGCATCGTTGGTCGCTGGAGAGCGGTCTGTGTGACAGCTCTCCAGCGACCAAACAGCAACGCTGCAGCGATCCGGATCGTTGTCGGTATCGCTGCAGCGTCGCTAAATGTGAAGGGGCCTTTACCGGTATACACGCTCCCTGCACTCTCATAACATTTTATGGTGACAGTCTCCCTTTAAAGATGAATTGGTATTGTTTCAAAGTAAAATATACAAGATATTCTCAATTAGAGAATGCACACTGCATTTAATGAATACATGAACTCCACTATTGTTATACACATTAAAAAAAAGAATTAGGTAACATTTTTTCATCCAACCATGTAAAGGTGTACCTTAATTTTGGATGATCCCTGTATCTGGTTACTCTCAGTATGCCTTTTCAGACTTCAACTGAACAAAGGAGGAAATAGGAACCAGGTTTCGTTCTTAATTAAAACCATTCGGGAAAAATGACTGCTCCACTACAGTAATTTACACTATTGGTGTGCAAGGTCTTTTTCTATTCTTTTGTAGTATTTTCAATTAGGCTATGTTTTTAGGCTATAAAAACGAGATAACACCGAAAAAAAAAAAAACACATTAAGCATCCTATTATTAGAATGCAATCCGCACTTTTTGTGCACATGTTGCGTTTTTTTCCGCGGTGGAATCACATTCCGGAAAAAAACACAGCATGTTCATTCTTTGTGTGGAATTACGGGGATTCCGCACACATAGGAATGCGTGGATCCGCTTACTTTGCCCATGGGGCTATGTCCACCATGCGAGAAGTAAGCGGATCATGTGTGGTTGGTACCCAGGGTGGAGGAGAGGAGACTCTCCTCCAGGCCCGGTGAACCATATAATTGTTAAAAAAAAGAATTAAAACAATAAATCGTGATATTCTCACCTTCCGGCATCCCTCGCAGCGTTCCCGCTTCTTGCAATGCTTCTGTTCCTAATAATGCATTGAGAGAATGACCTGACTGAACGCTAAGTCATCCAGTCATTGTCGCTACGCATCATTGGGAACGGGAGCTGCCGGGAGCATCGCGAGGAGCGGGAAAGCTGCTGGGGATGCCGGAAGATGAGAATATCACGATTTTTAATTTTCTTAATTATTTTTAACATTAGATCTTTTTACTATTGATGTTGCATAGGCAGTATCAAGAGTAAATGTTGGTCACACTTGTCAAACACCATGCTTGACAAGTGTGACCAACCTGTGAATCAGTTTTCCAAGCGATGCTACAGATCGCTTGGAAAACGCTAGCATTCTGCATGCTAATTACGCTTGTAAAACGCTAGTGTTTAGCGGGAAAACGCATGCCAATTCTGCATGCATTTTTCCATTGGCAGTGAGTTCCGGAATTGCCGCGGAAATTTCTGAACGTGTGCACATAGCCTAAGACTGATAACTTTGTATGATGCATCTAATAACCACCATAATCTTCTCTATAAGCAATGCATCTAAGGGTACCGTCACACTATAACATTTCGATCGCTACGACGGTACGATTCGTGACGTTCCAGCGATATCGTTACGATATCGCTGTGTCTGACACGCAGCAGCGATCAGGGATCCTGCTGAGAATCGTACGTCGTAGCAGATCGTATGGAACTTTCTTTCATCGCTGGATCTCCCGCTGTCATCGCTAGATCGGTGTGTGTGACACCGATCTAGCGATGCGATCCAGCGATGCGTTCGCTTGTAACCAGGGTAAACATCGGGTAACTAAGCGCAGGACCGCGCTTAGTTACCCGATGTTTACCCTGGTTACAAGCGTTAAACTAAAAAAAAACAAACAGCACATACTTACATTCTGGTGTCCGTCAGGTCCCTTGCAGTCTGCTTCCCGCACTGTGACTGCCGGCCGTAAAGTGAAAGCAGAGCACAGCGGCTGTGCTTTCACTTTCACTTTACGGCCGGCAGTCACTGAGTGCGGGAAGCAGACGGCAAGAGACCTGACGGACACCAGAATGTAAGTATGTGCTGTTTGTTTTTTTTTAGTTTAACGCTTGTAACCAGGGTAAACATCGGGCAACTAAGCGCGGTCCTGCGCTTAGTTACCCGATGTTTACCCTGGTTACCCAGGGACCTCGGCATCGTTGGTCGCTGGAGAGCTGTCTGTGTGACAGCTCCCCAGCGACCACACTACGATTTACCTACGATCACGGCCAGGTCATATCGCTGGTCGTGATCGTAGGTAAATCGTATAGTGTGACGGTACCCTAAGGGAGACTAACAGCATAACATGGCATTATGTGCGCCCCCTGACATTTATGCACCTCATATTCTAGGCTCCTTTCTGTGGCTTTGCCTTTTGTAGTTTATACAGGATGTGAATTGATTGGCTTTGTCCTTAAAACTGCAATGGAGAGGACCTTACCGTGCATGTTACCACCTCAACTTCTTCTCTCTGTGGTGCCAGATGGGGTGCAAGGGATTACATTTTTTTGCAGAAGTGGAAGATCCAGAAATAAGATCCCCAATGTAGCAGATATTTATAGCATATACTATTTCTGATGGGATACATCTTAAAGGTTTATTGACGAAAGGTACAACATATTGTGGCTCGTGGTCCATAAAAAGCTTGTAAATTTCTCAGAGCAAGCCTTCCTTCACACAGATTCTTTATGTTTCTATGTAAAATCAGGGAAAATAGGAGGAATACTGTGGATCTACCATTTTCTACGGCCACCATATTACAAGTTCATGTCAAATGCTAAAGTGGCTGTCTTCTTTTCCAATTTTTTTTTAAAAACTCATTTCAGAAAATGTTTAGCAAATGTCAGACCTCAATGTGAAGAACAAGTCCAGGGAAGGAGTGGTGAAAAGCGGACAATCCCTTTAAATATGATCATTTATTGCCTATTTCAAAGAACACATGCCCATTTCTAATCATGTAAAGTAAAGGTCCAAACTTGATTGCAATCCAACCTACAATTCTGAAATATCTTCCAGTTGTTGCAAATACGTCCAGCAATGGCTACTTCAACATCCTAGTTTCTAATGTACTCCTTTATAAAAGTATAAATATGAATAGGGGAAATTTAGGAAACACACAATGGTCATAATTATTACAAGCCAGGAAATAAAGTAGGGCCACCATTTTCAATTTGCGAAGTGTAACATGGCTAGAGTAAATTTGCCAATAGTGCAATAATTCTGCAAATGAGCGGCATGTGTAATCAGCGTGCATTCTATTCCAGGATCTACAATGCTTAATTTCACAGGCATTGTGTGCATGTTTGTGTGGGATGGGATTAAGGGTGTTCCTGAATATAAAATCCCACTTTCAGTTAAAGATACACTTGTTTACTGCCTGCTCTCAATCAGTAGCACATTTAGACTAAATGCAGCCTTTGGATGAAGAAGAAACTTATTAAGTGGCTATTCAAAGGCGCCATAAACTGTTGTGCTTTAAAATAGGCTCATGTAAGTCTATAAAAACTTCAATTGATTCCTCTCTTTTCAGTTTTATCAATAGGGGGTAAAATACAGCAGCATGATGCAAAAGACAAGGATAATTTATCACAGATTACAAGGTCTTTGGTATTTGTTGAAGCCCAGGGCTAGCGTTCCTCTGTACATAATTTCTTTTTAGCGACAAGTACTACTTAAAAAGATATGAAAAAGAGATTCCACAGACTTAACTAAGCAGGGGGACTATTTTCCACTCCAGCCTTGCTGCAGTTAATCAGATAATCAAACCTTTCTTCTGTGCTAGCTGAACTGAAAATCCAGAGTATTCAATCCTGACATGTACAGTACTGTATTCAGTGTGGATTCTGCCCTAACTAAACAGCACATGCCAATATCACGGAGCATGTACAGTCTCCTGACTCCAACTACACCAGGAGAAGTATACATAGACATACCACATCTTGAGTCCAACGACTAAAAAAAAGGTCTGGACATACATTTTAGGGCTTATTCACACGACCGTATTTAACATAGTAACATAGTTAGTAAGAACGAAAAAAGACATTTGTCCATCCAGTTCAGCCTATATTCCATCATAATAAATCCCCAGATCTACGTCCTTCTACAGAACCTAATAATTGTATGATACAATATTGTTCTGCTCCAGGAAGACATCCAGGCCTCTCTTGAACCCCTCGACTGAGTTCGCCATCACCACCTCCTCAGGCAAGCAATTCCAGATTCTCACTGCCCTAACAGTAAAGAATCCTCTTCTATGTTGGTGGAAAAACCTTCTCTCCTCCAGACGCAAAGAATGCCCCCTTGTGCCCGTCACCTTCCTTGGTATAAACAGATCCTCAGCGAGATATTTGTATTGTCCCCTTATATACTTATACATTGTTATTAGATCGCCCCTCAGTCGTCTTTTTTCTAGACTAAATAATCCTAATTTCGCTAATCTATCTGGGTATTGTAGTTCTCCCATCCCCTTTATTAATTTTGTTGCCCTCCTTTGTACTCTCTCTAGTTCCATTATATCCTTCCTGAGCACCGGTGCCCAAAACTGGACACAGTACTCCATGTGCGGTCTAACTAGGGATTTGTACAGAGGCAGTATAATGCTCTCATCATGTGTATCCAGACCTCTTTTAATGCACCCCATGATCCTGTTTGCTTTGGCAGCTGCTGCCTGGCACTGGCTGCTCCAGGTAAGTTTATCATTAACCAGGATCCCCAAGTCCTTCTCCCTGTCAGATTTACCCAGTGGTTTCCCGTTCAGTGTGTAATGGTGATATTGATTCCTTCTTCCCATGTGTATAACCTTACATTTATCATTGTTAAACCTCATCTGCCACCTTTCAGCCCAAGTTTCCAACTTATCCAGGTCCATCTGTAGCAGAATACTATCTTCCCTTGTATTAACTGCTTTGATCAGTATTTGTATACCAAAACCAGGAGTGAAACTTTTAGAGAAAAACTATAATTGAAAGATTGACACCCATTCTGTGTTTCGGAGACACTCCTGGTTTTGGCATACAAACACTGATGGAATACTGATGATCAAAAATAAGACTGTGTTCTTCCTTCTGGGTTGAGTTTCAATATGGCTCCTGCTTTTTTTTTTTTGAAGACAGGTAAAACCCAGCTCACCTTGGCCCTGGCTTTGCTGTGACTATGGATACCCTGCCATTTAAAAAGTTTTTTTCAATAAAAATTGTTGCCTGTTTGGGAACCAGGACTTCTCCTTTTCTCCTTTTTTTTGACAGCAAGAATACCATAGTCTCCACAGACCAATGATCCACAATACTGAAATCAACCCTTACCTTCTGTACCAGGAAAGTGCTAGTATGACCCTCCTGATTAGTACACGCTAGGTTACATCAGCTAGAGGAAGCTCTGTTAATGACTTATGTAGCGTATACTGTACCCCGCCTCCTCTCTCCCATTGTCCCCTTCATTTATGTACATCCCAACATTGATTCATCAGAGAACTGTATCCCAAAACTACTAAGGACACAGAAATCTTCAGAATGTTGGATTATCAAAGCAAGTGATATGTGTACCCCCATTAGGGTCTTTGCTCTAACATCCTGTTCCATCCTGGTACATTTGTGCACATTTGTACATGAAATCTCTCAGCTCTTTTGCCAAACTTATCCATTGACCACACAGAGCCCAGGTATTGCACTTATTTTCCATTTAAGTTCTACCTATAGCAGATCTGTTACTGTTTTTGGAAGGAAACAGCATAAATAGGTAGCACATGAAGCATGTAGTTCCCTTTTCTCCACCTGAAGACTTTTCGAAAAAGGTTCACAACCTGTCACTAACCTCTAATGTACTGTCCGAATTGTAAACTGCTGCAGAAGACATGGCTGCTTTATGAATACTACTTATTGCTATTATTATACAGCTGGTCTTGGTTAACACATTACCTAGAAACTAAAGTCACAGAGGAAAAAAGAGGGAGTAGGAAATGGGTAGATGGTGCTGCAGTCTAGGTCTCAGCCTGTTTGAGAGGGAATGCAGCAGTCATCTGATTGGTCACAACATAAAGCCACCCCGCCACGCACATTAGATGGGCTGTGGATCATCAGCTGCCAGACATTTCTTGTGGCAGCTGATCTCCTAGAGAACAAAAGAATCAGTAATCTGCCTGATCATTTTGCCTCCTGACATTTGTTGGGGAACAAGCGGGTGGCCTCCATACACATCGGACCATCTAAGCTAGTCTAATGTATGTGGGGACCAAGCTGCAGGTCAAGAACCACTCAGCACAGTTATAGAAAGCAATCATTTCCAGAAACAATACAGATGGAAGGAAAAAAGGAAATGATTAACGTTACAGGCTATGTTCCCACGATGAGCTTTGGGTTAGTCTTTGATCTTGCAGATTTTCTGTACCCTTTAAGTAAAATTAGTTACTTGCATTTTTTAAAAAATATGCAGCATATAATACTCACCAAAAACTCATCATGGGAACGTAGCCTCATACAACATTTTTGACTGCTCTACATCGGATATATTTTCCCATATGCTTTAAGAGGAATTATGATTTAAAAAAAAATGTCATGCACACATTGTTCTTTTCTGTCATCAGTATTGTGTGCTATGACTGTTTTTTTGGACACAGAGCATGTCATTCTTTCAGTGCTTTTCAGCGTTTTTCACCCATTGAATTGCATAGAAAAAAATTCATGAAAAAATGCACCAAAAACTCAGCAAAAAAAAGCAAAAACGCCCAGTGTGAACTTAGCCTAATATTAGTGAAATAAAAACAACAAGTCATATCATTCGACGTCAATGGTGGATGCATGCTATTGTGATTCCAAGTGATTTGTCACTGAGGTTCTCCCATTTCACTAATAGGAGCCAGATACTGCATGTTATTTAGGAAAGGATCTGAATTATAGCGTGCGATTCTAAAAAATTCTCTTAACGAGATTATCTACATATTTAAAGAGAGCCCGGAATACGTGTCATTGAACTGTCTCAGCTCTTGTGTGATGTTCTGGCATGTCATAAATATATTTCAGAACAAGCCTAATCTTACGGCAATGTAAATGCCCAGAGGACACAGAGGACACAACTCTTATTTCAATGTTAGAATCTCTCAGGTTCTGCACACTGATATTTCTGGAACACAAAACTACTAAAAATTTCAGGCAAATTTATCAAGCCATTTTCCTGTCATGTTATTTTTATGAAGGAAAAAAAAAAGGAAAGAAATAGACCAAGTGAAATACGCTTTTATCCTATTTAAGTGATGTACCTTCACCAGTCGCGAGTTTACATTTTGTTTGATCACCCTGGCATGTTCAAGCGAGTCCTAGGAAAGATGTTTACTGCTAAATAGATGGTAATAAAACAGTATGCACCAATTTCCCCAACAAGCAAACTTACTGACAGCTTGTTTTGGGATGATAATATTTTACATTTGCTACATTTGAAGGGTAAAACTAAAAAAAGTCACCAAAACTGAATGTGCCTTATTTAAAATGTGGGTTGAATGGTATGAACTTGCCTCGTGGAGAACGTCAGATCATTTCTATTTACAGGAATTACAGCACCAGTCAACTAATATTTTAGTATTCCTGATTCTGTAGTGTAGGAAAAGTGAGAATCTCAAGGTGTGAAGAAGAACTCAGCACACAACATAAGGCTCAGTGCTTGAAAACGGATGTTGGAGCAGAAATATGAATCAAAACCTAAGATATGGAACATGTGAAATTCATTAAGCTGGGCAGACTATGGCTGAATATAGAATATCTGCAATGGTTTTATTAATCAGGAGATAAATGCAAAAATTCCAAAATGGTTTAAGTTCCTGTGATTGTTGCAGCTGGCCCAGACCTCTATTTCCCTGTAGAGAAAAAAGGTTGATCACTATTTTATCGCAACAGTTGCTGAGCAAGATGGTAAGATGGTAAGATGATGTATAGAAGGAAGTTTCACTTGAAGAACCTTTACGTTGAGAATCTAAAGCTCATTTTGGGCTACCGTCGCCGCCAACTTCCTTCATAAGTTTTGAAACTTTTGATGTAAATGCTTTCATTCCCTAAAAGACAAAAGTACTGAAGGACTGATCCCTTTAGCAAACCTGATAATGTATATTTGCAAGCTTTCAAAGCACAAAGGCTCCTTCATTTAGCATGTTTACAAATTAATGTTTAGAAATAGAATGTTTCTTGTTAGCTAATAAAGGTATCACTCCTTGAATACTTGTGTGTTTTGGGGGGCATAAAAGTATTAACATAGAATTTTTCTGGCTAACGTTGTACAAGAATATCTTTTTTCTTGGACATCAAACTTTTATTGACAAATGAATCAAGTTTATGCAAAGACTCGATATTTTCAGTGTTGACCCTCATCTTTCAAGACTTCTGTAATGGTATTTGCACATGTTAAATATTTGCTGCAAATACTGAAGAATTGGCAAGAAAAACACGGCATTAAAAAGCACATTTTTGCAGGGTTTGCTATACTTTTTTTGCCCATTCATAAGAATAGGTGAAAAACGCTGAAAGAATTAACATGCTGCAGATTAAAAACTGCTCCAAATCTGCAAGGAAAAAATAAGCAATGTGTGAATGAGACTTTAGGAATCTCATGTACTTTGCTGGTACTAGGAAACCTTCAGTTATTGTGACAGAACTGCGTGACTCAAACCCAACAAAAACGCAGCAAATGCATATCGTGTGCACATGCCCTAATCCACACTCAGGCAACCCTGGAAGGGGTGACGGGAGTACATTTGAAAAGTCGCAAATGATAATGAAAACAACTAGAAACCCTAAACCACGTTCACAATAACTAATAAAAAAAACAAACAAGTGACTACATAAAATAGAGTAAAAAAAATGAATTTTGTGCAAACAAAAAAAGGCGTAAAAAAACAAAAACTAGAAAAAAAACAGGTGCACATGCAATAATTAATCAGGCCCTTGAAGTCTGATCCTGAGCCTTTGAGCATCTTTCAACCAGTTCTCTAGAGGAAAGCAATAAGGAAATATACAGCATTTCCCTTCTGGATGTCCTTAACATAGTTTTAATGTGGTTTATTTCTTCCTGTACATAACCACAAAACACAATTTATTCACCATGGACAAAAAAAATTGTGAAACTAGTACAGCATGTAAATATTTAAATAAAAGAACCCTGAAACCAAAGTTTGCAGATTGTAAAACTCCACTAAATATTTATCTTTACAGAAACTGCACAGATAATCAGATACTGTATATCTGTATTTTTGCAGAGCCACAAACTTTCCTGCTTATCCCCAAATGATGCAGAGTACAGATCTGTGAAGTTTTAAGGGGAATCTGTCAGCAGGTTTCTGCTACCTCATCTGAGAGCAGCGTAATGTAGGCAAAGAGAAGCCGAATCCAACGATGTGTCACTTACTGGGTGAATCTGTTCTCACACAGCTTTTAGATTTAGGAATGAAGCAGAGCTGAGAAAGCTAACCCCGCCCCCACCAGGCTCTGTATGTACAATATCTATAGACAGTGAGGGGCTCATCACAGGAGGGGGCTTTGCTGGACCAGGAGGCATTTCTTGCTGTTTTGGAGCAGTAATAAACTACTGGTGCTAAAACAATAATTACAAGCAAACAAAACCATGGAGCTTGATAAGAGAGGCATCACTGAAATCTGTATTTTAACCCCCACAGAAAGCAGGTTTTTGCTATGTAATCTGAAGACGGCAGACAGATCCCCTTTAAAGATGGATTTAAAGATTTATGTAATATTATAGCAATTAAAGAGGACCTGTCAGCAGGATTTTGCACTCTTCACTAAACACATGGCTGTGATGGAGCTTTGAAGCTTATTAAATTGATAACTTTTTTGAGGAGATCAGTTTTGCTGTTTTTTGGTCATCAGCTGGGGGAAAATTTATGCTAATGAAGTGCAACAGGTCTGGACATTGCACTTGGTCTGTCTGGGTGTTATTCGCATCACCGGCTTGCCTCAGGTCTATGAATGACCGTTCCCTTCTTTTTCAACAACTGGCCAAAAACTCACGCAGGTGCCACAATAATAATGCACAACAGCTTACAAATAACAATATTGAGTTGAGAAATCAATCTGCTCATGCCCAACACCCAGCAATGCTGGCACCTGCATAAAATTTCAGCCAGAGGAGGAGAGTCACTGAAAAAGCAATGACCTGGCAGTCATAGACCGGAGGCAGCATGGGCGGACAACATCCAGACAGGCCATAGAAGACCATGTGCAACATCCAGCTCACTGCACCTCACTAAAAGAAAACTTCCACTGCAGATTACAGAAGAACGACAAAACATACTTCAGAAAAAAGTATCATATTAATCACCTTCAAAGTGTCATTAAAGTCATGTCTTTAATTAAAGCCTTGTTATGACTTGGGGTACAAGTCTGAAGTCACCAAGGCTGTGAAGTCGGTAAGCCAAACACAACTCCACAGCACTGCATCCCTACTGAGCATGTACATAAAGTGCGGGACAGGTTCATCTCATCTAAAAGCAGAGATCAGGAACAGAACAGACATTTATAGGACATTTCATAACTTTCCCAAATTCTTCTGAAAACATTTATAGCACATCCTGCCTTGTACTACTGATCCCAATGTATTATATGTTTTAGGAGTTGGAGTCGGTCCATTTTATACCGACTCCACAGACCTGGCAGTCACCGAATGTGCACACTGTCAGGATTCTCCAGCAAACTGCGTACTCATGGTCACCGTCATGTCCCGACAGAGTGACTGCAGCCTTGTACCCAAGGGCTGGACAACCCTGTTAACAGAGTTCAAAATCCTGCTGATTGTTCCTGTGCAATTGAATTCATAGAAATTAAAATCTAAGTTTACATTTACGGTTTTAAAACTAAATTTACCCAAAAATAATGCTAGTAATTTATTGATCCTATTGCTAAATTTCAGGCAGATTAAAGAGGGTGCCGGAGGCAAAATGTCAGAAGCCACTGGGAACAACATAATAATTGATGGGACAGGCAGGATCAGTGTACTAGCCCGGTGGGAATGAAAGAGGCTTGTACACATGAAAGAGGAAATGGAGAGTTAATGGAAAATTACAGTATTTAATCCACATGCTCCATAAAAGAAAATATCTGATGCGGAAGACAAAAGAAAAACTTCAACAAAATGGGTGTCACTGACTGGAGAAGTCTGGGGTCAGAGAGGTGTACAAAAAATATTTAGGGTTTTGATGTGAAAGTGGCTTGAAATATGCATACATGTGAAAATGTACAAAGAAAATGACATAACATACTAGGGGCTTAAAAATGAAAAGACTATTGCATAGAAAAAGTGGAAAATCTCCATACTTTATATAACACGAAAGGGCGGCAACTAAAAATGTGCAGCAAACACCAGCTCTAGTACATGCCCCTGCTGAACATCGATGGAGCACATACATGCGTATTTATTTACATACTGTAATGTAGATACATTGTATATGTAGGAGAAAACAATACATAGCATTACCTATGTACTACACTGCTTGTAGAGCTCTTATGAACGCTGTTCTCAGCAGTGAGGCATTAGTAACTTATCCTTAGTAATGTAGGACCCAAGGGTCGATATTGGCCTTTAGGACTGTGACTTTCATTAGGTGGCACTGGAGTTCCTGTCTTCTCCATCTCTGAAGAGGCTACTTGCAACTTATTCTACACACAGCATATTATTTTACTTTACATATGTTGACATTTATTCTTCTTTGTGGGTGGGAAAACCAGTATTTTGTAGTAGTTTTCCCCAGTTTTTCTTTATTCCATCTACCAATGTCAACTGCTTCATATGATAAAGAGTCTTCTGCCTGTGTCCCCTGTGCTGTTAAAGGGGTTGTGCAGGACAGTGATATTGATGACATCCGACACCCAACACCCCCACCAATTGGCTATCATGGCTTTGTAAATTGTGTGTTAGGATGCTTTCACATTGCTCTTTGTCCCATGGTCCCATTGGGCTTACGTCCGAGCCCCTGCAAAACGGGATTCCGGCATATGCGCCGAAGGGGCCATTTACTATAATGGTGCTGACCATGTGAATGTGTGCTCTGTTGTGCTTCATTTTTGGGCGAATATGCCTACCTTGAGGTTGACAGATGATGTACCCAAATACCGTATCTGGGGTGGGGGGGGGTTCGACGTAAGCTTCAACGGGACCACTGAGAGCGGGGAAGATCACAGCTCCTATTAAAGTGAATGGTATCGCTATTGCTTACTACAGAGAGGCTTACATTGGTCCTTCCACAATGGTCATTTATCACCTATCCATCATATCCAACATAGCCCAGAAAGTGTACGCAATACATGGATGGTCCATTAGATTAGCATTGTTAACATTTGAAACATTTGGACAACCCAAGATGAACTTATTTTTAAGGAAATTATTTACTCCATGACAGCAACGTCTAAAACCCTACTGCAGTCAATGGGGTAATTTGGGAACCGTTTGTGTCCATCATTTTATGGATCTGCCTTCTTTATTAACATCACTTTACTGATAGGAATTCCATGTTAGACATGAACCTTCCCTGAAAAGTTTTTTAAATATTAAAGGGAATCTGTCACCTCATTTTGCCACTTTAAACTGCAGACACCGCCATTAGGGGCTTGTCTACAGCATTCTGGATAAGCCCCCGATGTAACCTTAAAGATAAGAAAAACAAGTTAGATTATACTCACACAGGTGCAGTCCGGTGCGGGCCGGTCCCATGGGCATCGTAGGTCACATGTGGCCACAGTTTATAGCGGACAAACGAGGTGACAGATTGCCTTTAATGCACTGAGAACTAAAAGCACCTAATCCAGAATTGAGGTTTGTGGGGGCATTTCTACGGGGGGGCTGCATGGTTTAGTTTGAGAGATTACCAGACTGACACATTTGGCTGGTTGGCTGCTTTCTGAGCTGATTGTGTCTGTGCATAAAAACAGTAAGCAGTCACCAATAACAGCAATCTCAATGATCATGTCACCCAGTGGTTGTCTTTTATGATTATTACACAGGTGCTCATGATTTAATAGTATTTTCACTTTGACAATAAATAAATCACTAGTGGAAATCATTTTTAAAATTTTCTCAAAATTCATTCCAATTGATTGCATATATTATTACTGATATTATCTGGCATAGTGTGTTCATTAAAATATTCTTGGTAGAATTTCCATAAAAATGACTTCCTCACAAATACATCAACAGCTCCAGCTGCAATACAGCGCGCCCCCTAGTGGGTGAAGCCACAACCACTATCTCCTTTATTTACAGAGAAGACTACAGTAAAGAAAAGAACAGCAACTGAAAAAGAGATCTGCACAAGACAAAATGTAGAGTTTCCGGCGATATACATACACGGTATTGCCTGACATTAGAAAGCTGTCAGTTTTCATCTTGAAGTTTCAGGTGCAGCCTTATGAGATCCAGCTGACTAATGTACAACGTTTCTGCCTAAAAATAGGTTGTAAAGTATTGGATCTAGAAAAGAGCAAGCCGTCTGCCAAAAAGTCATTTTTAGAAAAGCACCGCGTGCCAACTACAGTAATGGCAACTCAATACCACTTCATATATGACTAAATGAATTCGGAGCACCAGGCTTATTTTATAATTGAGCAGAATGAAAGCCACCCCCAACATGATGCAAATATACACGGGGGTATGCGAGTACACAGGGAGGTGGGCTGCAGAATGACAAGTCTAACAGAAAACAGGGGAACAACTGGAATAAGAAAGGAATGCCAGTGAGAGGATTAGTGTGCACCAACTTAAAGAAGGAAATATTTAATGAAAGGGAATTTGTCACCAGGTGTTATAACCCCATCTGAGAGCAACATGATGTAGGGACAGAGAGGCTGATTCCAGCAACCTGCTGCAGATCTAACAGTTCTCCTAAATCAAACCTGTCAGCAGGATTTTGCTAAGTAAACTACAGGCATTGCCGGGTTGGCGCTGTTATACTGGGTAAAACGATACCTGGGGTGAAGAAAGATATCTTGTGGTTTTTGTGTAATCAGTGTTACAAGTTTTCAGTAAATAAGATTCTCGTGCTCCGGGGCAGTACTGTAGGCAGAGTCCTATCTTCCTGCTCTAAGCCAGAGAAACCAAGGAAAGACCTGTCCACAGGCCTGACCTTACTCTACCTACTGTCCCGCCCCAGAGCACAAGAATCTCGTTAACTGATTGCACAAGAACCACAAGACAGATTTCACCCCAGGTATCATTTTAATCAGTGCAACAGAGGCAACATGACAATGCCTGTAGTTTACTTAGCAAAATCCTGCTGACAGGTTCACACACTCATACACACACACACACACTATGAATAGCAGAAAGATGCCAATCACTGGTTGGGGTGGGCTGATGCAGAGTTCATGTACATAGAGGTCGACATGGCAGCAGGTTTACTGGGTCCTCTAATTATAATCTCCTGCTGATAAAAGTGGGATTATATCAAACTAAATTAATCAGCCCAGTAAGTGACACATCTCTGGTATGAGAGTCTCTGATGCCTACATTATGCTGCTCTCAAACTAGGTAACAAAAACCTGGTTACAGATTCCATTTAAGAGGATAGTGTTGATGTCAATCAGTACATTTGTTATTTGGATAGATTGAAAAACGCAAAGGAACAAAATATGGGCAGCACGGTGGGGTCCTGGGTGCAAATCCCACAAAGGAAAACATCTGAAAGGAGATTGGATGTTCTGAAAAGGGAGAGGAGATCTAGCAACCAAAGAAAATAGGGAAAAAAAGATTTAAAACATCACACTTAAACAATTGATTAGAACCAGGAAAAAAGCTTTAAAAACACAAAACAAGGGGGAAAAGGGGAAAAGGGGAAGGGGGGAGGGGGCGGTGTGACACCGGGTCTATGTGTTTCAAGCTATGAAGCACTTAGTTCTGACAAAGTATGTCTAAAAAAGTGAAGATATAGCACTCACCGTAGTTGAAAACGTTTATAATGTCCAAAAGGTGTATTAACCCTGTATGGTATAGAATAAATAAACTAGAAAACCTGAAAATTGCATAATAGAAAATTAAGAAAAAATAAGACCTACTTAAATTTTTTATTCAAGGTAACATCTTGAAAACATTAATCACCTTCAAAATACTATCCATTAGATAAAATGCACTTGTCCCAACAGTTTTTCCACTGTCAAAAACTTTTTTATATTCTTTTGAACTAATGCTGTTAAAGGGAACCTGTCAGGTCCCCCGTGCCCCTAGAAACACCAGCACTTGTGTCTGCATGTATAAACACCCTGCCTAACAGCCCCTGTAATACAATACACACATAACCAGATCTTAAGAAAAAGTATTTCTAAACTCCATTAATGATATGTAAATGAGGGCTTTGACTAATCAATGGGGTGTTAGTGTTCCCAGACAAGTTGGCCCTCTTAGCATGTCATCAGACGGTCCCTGTGGTCATCACAGTATAACTGTGAAGCGCTGGAGTAATCGGTAGCACTACATATATCTCTCTTCTTCCCTCACACCATTGATACTCTGAAGCCCGGTGTATGTGCCCAATTTCAGAGAGGCGCACTGCGCATGATCAGAAGTCTCTGCACTTGCGATCATTCACACTGCGCCTCTCCGAAGCCGGCACGCTGAAAAAAAACACGTGAACAGCCCCATAAGCTATAATGGGAATGAATCTAACTGTGAAAAACCAACAAGGATAGAACATGTATGAGAAAAAACAGACGTGTGAATGAGGCTTTATGGGAATATTCAATAATTAATATCACAAGGCTCTGTACATGGAAATATTCTAGACATAGCAATGCACTGGCATCTTGAATAATTCCTTATAAGTTCAGGGATATTCCTGTCTAATAACTAAACATTTATTGTTCAATGTAACAACAAAACCAACTAAAATAGCTCCTAATTATTTAATATTGAGCTGTTTTCATCTAAACAGAAACACATTTCAAGAAAAAGCCATAATTAATGGCACTAATGTGATGCAGGAAAATAGATACAACATGCTTTACATATTCATTAGCTGCCCTTTGCTTTATATAGCAGCATGACAGAGAAACAATACAGTATTAAGCAAACAGACGTCATTCATATTTATGCTTTATTCTGCACTCATTTTTAGCATTAAATGGGCCCACGCGTTCTTTGAATTTAACTGTGAACGCTAAATGCAGCTCCGGGATAAAAGCTTTATTTTCTTATTTAAATGAGAAAAGAACAAAATCCAAAAAGGAAAATATATATATAATTGTCTAAGGTCCACTTCCGTCTGTCTGTCCCGGAAATCCCGCGTTGCTGATTGGACGGAAGTAGGGAGGGACTAATTCTCGGCCGAGCTGCCGTGACCAGTCAGTGTCCGGCGCCCGCTCCATACTCCCCTCCAGTCAGTGCTCACACAGGGTCAATGGCAGCGTTAACGGACCGCGTTATGCCGCGGATAACGCACTCCGTTAACGCTGCTAGTAACCCTGTGTGACTAACTTTTTACTATTGATGCTGCCTATGCAGCATCAATAGTAAAAAAATCTAATGTTAAAAATAATAAAACAAAAAACATGCTATTCTCACTTTCCGTCGTCCGCCAGTGCACGTTCGGCTGCCGCCAGTTTCCGTTCCCAGAGATGCATTGCGAAATTATCCATAAGACTTCGTGCTATGCGAAATTACCCCGAAGACTTAGCGGTCTCGCGAGACCGCTAAGTCATCTGGGTAATTTCGCAATGCATCTCTGGGAACGGAAGCTGGCGGCAGCCGCTCGCGCATCGGGACAGCTTCGCTGGACAACCGAGGGTGAGTATATAACTATTTTTTATTTTATTTTTTTTTAACAGGGATATGGTGCCCATACTGCTATATACTACGTGGGCTGTGTTATATGCTGCGTGGGCTGTGCTATATATTACATGGGTTGTGTTATATACTGCGTGGCCTGTGTTATATACTGCGTGGCCTGTGTTATATACTGCGTGGCCTGCGTTATATACTGCGTGGCCTGCGTTATATACTGCGTGGCCTGCGTTATATACTGCGTGGCCTGCGTTATATACTGCGTGGCCTGTGTTATATACTGCGTGGCCTGTGTTATATACTGCGTGGCCTGTGCTATACATTACATGGGCTGTGTTATAAACTACGTGGCTGTTATATACTGCGTGGCTGCTATATACTACGTGGCTCCTATATACTACGTGGCCCGTGCTATATACTATATGGCTGCTATATACTACGTGGCTCCTATATACTACGTGGCCTGTGCTATATACTATATGGCTGCTATATACATACATACATATTCTAGAATACCCGATGCGTTAGAATCGGGCCACCATCTAGTGCATATATATCTATATCTATATCTATATCTATATCTATATATATCTATATATATATATATATATATATATATATATATATATATATATATATGGAAAAATGTAATAAAACATTGTTGGTAATGGAATACATTATTTATGTCACTTAGTTGGAATCCCCACTTATTCAATGTAGTAGTTAAATTGTCTCTGGTAAAGTTTTCTGTTTGGGTCTTTGATTGGGTGCTCCATTCATTCATACCTTCCTTACAAACATACAGTATGCGGCTTCTTGGCTGTTATATTAATTATATCAACGTTTTTTGTTTTGGTTGTGATCCTTCTAATTTTAAAAAATATATAGATTTCTACAATTACAGGTGTAGTTGTGGCAATGGTTTTTGCTGGTGTAGGCAATGTATTGTTTTCATGTTTATTTTACTTTAATTTATTTTAATATCATATAGAAAATGTCTCATAAAAGACCTCTGAAAGACATTCACATTTTATACTTTTTTATTTTGCGGATTTACACTAAAACCGGGCCAGTTCTTGATCTCCTAGATACCGGGTACAATCTCAACACCTGTCATTGGCCCAGCAAAAATTCCGCAGCACAGCCATTGTGGGGGGCACGGCCACTTGCTTTATTTCCTATATAGCACTTGTATTTAGGTTGGAAAACATAAGGCCTGCGATAGCTGGGACTCTAATTACGTAACATATATTTCCAACTGAGGAAGATTAACGCTTATGACCAAACCATGGCAATGCTGTTATTAGTTTAAAGGGTCTTTATTGTTGCCACAAACCCTGGACAGCTCATTGTTGGGGGGTATGGCAGTATAGTGGGGGTCACTTCTGGGAGATCCTTCAGGCCGGAGCAGAGAATCATTACAAGCATCAATGCTGGAAGCGAAAATTACACAAATCACAGCTGATCATTGGTGAGTTCTAAATAATGGTCTTATGTCGATCAGCCAAAACGCCAAAGTGTTGAACTACATAAATTATAAGTAGATAATAACATTCCTCAGCAACATTAACTATTAGCTCTCATACTAAAAGCAACCCCTTGAAGCAAAATATATTAGAAAAATTAAATCTCATGGGAAGCTGAAAACATATAAATACTACGACTGTTTTCTATATTCATAGATTGAAAAGATTTTCAGCTAGCATGCGTGCTTCCAAAGTAGAACAGGAAAAACACCATATTTTCCTGCTGATCTGACATGCAGCTATTTCCAAGCTATTTTAAGACTAAGGTTTAAAAAGAACCTGCCCATCCTTATAGGTTCCGCTTCAAGAGCAGAAGGGTCACAGTATCTGGTGACATTGACCCTTCCCCACTGAAGGTCAGTCTAGTCATGCCTTCCGGAACCATGGACATATGGCTTTTACCTATATCTAGTGATGAGTGAATATACTCGTTACTACGCTCGGGGGTCCTCTGAGTATTTGTTAGGGCTCGGAAATTTAGTTTTTATTGCCGCAGCTGAATGATTTACATCTGTTAGCCAGCATAAGTACATGTGGGGGTTGCCTGGTTGCTAGGGAATACTCGGAGGACCCCCGAGCGTGCTCGAGAAATCTCGAGTAACGAGTATATTCGCTCATCACTACTTATATCACTTTCCTTCATTCATAATCTCTCCCCCATCACTGGGTGGACTTGGTAGACTAGTGCGTCTTTTCCACAGTACTATGTAACTAGGTACTGTTCTAAATAACATGAATTGTTATTAATGCTTTAATTATCAACGAAGGCCTGTTTTGATTGGGGGCAGGTATAAGAATTATGGTAGGAGTGTACAACTTTTTTATTAGATGCTTAGGAAACTAGCCTTCCAAATACAGTTGATCTGTAGTAAATTAATGTATAGGTGCACGAACGACCTAGCTCCTGGACATTTATGAGCTGAGGGATGGTGTTCAGTCTGATTCTGCAGACCTCCAGGGAAGCTTTGTCATAGTAGTATTAACATTGCAGTATTA
This sequence comes from Ranitomeya imitator, assembly GCF_032444005.1. NCBI lineage: Eukaryota > Metazoa > Chordata > Amphibia > Anura > Dendrobatidae > Ranitomeya > Ranitomeya imitator. The sequence continues at coordinate 1,034,350,016 of NC_091282.1, forward strand.
CCCTGCTAAAATTAGTCAATGTTGTCTCGCTGAACCCAGCACGTTTAGATTTTTTGTTGATCCACATGTTCAGGTTGCAATGCGATCATGTCTGCAATTTAGCAGCACAACACAACAACCTTAACATTGTGTACACAAAAGTTGCAGTGAAGTTCTGGGCTCTGTCAGCACAGAATGACTGTCCAAACCAAGTACCATAGCGGGCCATTTATTTATATACACCTTCCCATCTGCTAGCTTCCATCTATCTCCACCCTTCTCTGCCTCCATGAAGCCAGAACTGTCAATCAAAGAAGGGGGTGGGGCGATGGAGATGGAGGGGAAAAAACCATGTGGGAAGGTGTGTGTAAATGTATGGCCCCACCATGAAGCACTGAGGGCCTGTACTTGGTTTGGTCAGTCATTCTGTGCTGACAGAGTCCCTTTAGGCTCTCCCATCTACCCCTTCCTTTACCTTCTGTAGGTTAGTAAAAAAGTAACAGTACAGATAATATACAACCAGTAGGGTAACATATGTGTGCAGGAACAGAGTACACACCAGGGCTGGTTATACTGGGTAACCATGAAAATACATCAGCTCAGAAGCTACTGTACCTGAATGATTCGTAGCTATTCTAAAGCAAATAAAGAAAGTCATGTGTACAGAACAGTCATTCGCTCATAATAATAATATAAATATATATGTATAATATATCTGCGGTATAATATATATATATACATATATACACACATTCATAGGGCATAGACGCACCTACAAGGTTTAATCAGAACTAGACTAGGGATTATTAAAGATGTCACACTACTTATATCTATAATATAACGCTGGGAGCGTCACTCTGTCCGAAGCCTTAATAGACTGCGCAGGCGCGACGCTCCCAGCGTTACATTATAGATGCCGCCGAGAGCAGGGGGTCGAGAGCACGGGGAGATGCCGCCGAGAGCAGGGGGTCGGGAGTACGGGGAGATGCCACCGAGAGCAGGGGGTCGGGAGCACGGGGGCGCCGTATGTGCGCCCGGCACAGAAAGTTTTTACTTACGCCAGTTCCGGCGCCATTGTCTTTCTCCTCCTGGTGCCGGAATTGGCGCCTGCGCAGTACGCGCTTTCCGGCGCCATTTTATTGAAGACACACTGCAGTGTCTTCAATAAAATGGCGCCGGAAAGCGCGTACTGCGCAGGCACCGATTCCGGCACCAGGAGAAGCAAGACAATGGCGCCGGAACTGGCGTAAGTAACAAATTGCTGTGCCATGAGGCTGTGGCACTTCATGCCACAGCCATTTGTTACTTACGGCATTTCCGCCGCCATTCTCTTTCTCCTCCTGGTGCCGGAATCGGCGCCTGCGCAGTACGCGCTTTCCGGCAGTGTCTTCAACAAAATGGCGCCGGAAAGCGCGTACTGCGCTGGCGCCGATTCCTGCTGCCGGAATCGGCGCCTGCGCAGTCCGCGCTTTCCGGCACCATTTTCTTGAAGACACACCTGCAGTGGATCCGGACGATAGGTGAGTATGGTATTTTTTTTTTTTTTATATATGGCAGCAGCATACGGGGGCATATAATACAATAGTGGCGCAGGATGGGAGCAGCACATGACAGAACGGGCGCAGGATGGCAGCAGCACATGACAGAACTGGCGCAGGATGGCAGCAGCACATGACAGAACGGGCGCAGGATGGCAGCAGCACATGACATAACGGGCGCAGGATGGGAGCAGCACATGACAGAACGGGCGCAGGATGGCAGCTGCGCATGACAGAACGGGGGCGCAGGAAGGGAGCAGCACATGACAGAACGGGCGCAGGATGGCAGCAGCACATGACAAAACGGGCGCAGGATGGCAGCAGCGCATGACAGAACGGGCGCAGGATGGCAGCAGCACATGACAGAACGGGCGCAGGATGGCAGCAGCACATGACAGAACGGGCGCAGGATGGCAGCAGCACATGACAGAACGGGCGCAGGATGGCAGCAGCGCATGACATAACGGGCGCAGGATGGCAGCAGGATGGGAGCAGCACATGACAGAACGGGCGCAGGATGGCAGCAGGATGGGAGCAGCACATGACAGAACGGGCGCAGGATGGCAGCAGCGCATGACATAACGGGCGCAGGATGGCAGCAGGATGGGAGCAGCACATGACAGAACGGGCGCAGGATGGCAGCAGGATGGGAGCAGCACATGACAGAACGGGCGCAGGATGGCAGCAGCGCATGACATAACGGGCGCAGGATGGCAGCAGGATGGGAGCAGCACATGACAGAACGGGCGCAGGATGGCAGCAGGATGGGAGCAGCACATGACAGAACGGGCGCAGGATGGCAGCAGCACATGACAGAATGGGCGCAGGATGGCAGCAGCACATGACAAAACGGGCGCAGGATGGCAGCAGCGCATGACAGAACGGGCGCAGGATGGCAGCAGCACATGACAGAACGGGCGCAGGATGGCAGCAGCACATGACAAAACGGGCGCAGGATGGCAGCAGCGCATGACAGAACGGGCGCAGGATGGCAGCAGCACATGACAGAACGGGCGCAGGATGGCAGCAGCACATGACAGAACGGGCGCAGGATGGCAGCAGCACATGACAGAACGGGCGCAGGATGGCAGCAGCACATGACAGAACGGGCGCAGGATGGCAGCAGCACATGACAGAACGGGCGCAGGATGGCAGCAGCACATGACAGAACGGGCGCAGGATGGCAGCAGCACATGACATAACGGGCGCAGGATGGCAGCAGGATGGGAGCAGCACATGACAGAACGGGCGCAGGATGGCAGCAGCACATGACAGAACGGGCGCAGGATGGCAGCAGCACATGACAGAACGGGCGCAGGATGGCAGCAGCACATGACAGAACGGGCGCAGGATGGCAGCACATGACAGAACGGGCGCAGGATGGCAGCAGGATGGGAGCAGCACATGACAGAACGGGCGCAGGATGGCAGCAGCGCATGACAACGGGGGCGCAGGATGGGAGCAGCACATGACAGAACGGGCGCAGGATGGCAGCAGCGCATGACAGAACGGGCGCAGGATGGCAGCAGCACATGACAGAACGGGCGCAGGATGGCAGCAGCACATGACAGAGACCATATACCAATATAAATGCTCGCCACCCGGGCGTAGAACGGGTTCAATAGCTAGTAGGTATATATTCCAACTGGAACATTCACACAAGGGTGACTCCATATACTGCAATACATACAATATCTCTTTCATGTCTGTTTTTCTCAACAGCGTTTTCCTTCTTCCAATGGTAAATTGCTCAATTAGCTAAAAGCTTAATTAACACTGACAAGAGAGCTTTCTAAATTTCTGTCTCTTTGAAAGAAATTTTTAAGCATTGTCGCTAATTCAAACAGATCGTTTGTACTTCTGCTCAATTACATAAGCAATTAGAAATGTTTTATGGAGGACTGGACCCGACAGATGCATTAAGAGGTGAATGCAGAATGCAAGAGGTTAACTTTCATGAAACAGCCTATGTATATAGTGCTACATACTGTTAAATCTTGTTACCCACATGCAACCTTGTGACAGTACCTTGGCAGTACAGCAGAACCAATGATACAGTAGCATGAATAATTGCATATAAAATACATATTTTCTGCATTCGGCAGCTGGAAGATATATAGCATAAAAATCTAAAATTAATTAACTATAGCATCCAGCCACACTCACACACAGACATATCGTTTGTTGCAATGGTGCAAAGCATGGGATCCAAGTGTGACTGTTGAATTTCCTCTCTGTGGTTCCACAACCTACAAATAAACTAGAGGAAATGTATTTAGTGATATAAAGTTGAGATATTTGTATATTTTTTTCTCCTCTTACAGACAAACTAGGGTATGTTTCCACGTTCAGGAAACGCTGCGTTTTTAATGCTGCGTTGAGCCGCAGTGTCAAAAACGCGGCGTCCGGATGTTACAGCATAGTGGAGGGGATTTCATGAAATCCCGTCTCCACTATGCATTAAAACACGCATGCGGCAGACCCGCAAAACTGCACATGTGACTTCTACAGTTTTCTTCTTTGCAAATTATTTCTCTTAATCTATGGTGAGCTGGTGGTAGGAGGCCAGCTACAGTATTCTTTGCCATACAGAAAGAAGCAGAAGAAGCATGGATGATACCATACAGCAGTGCTCTAATTAGTACTTTAGCTGGACCTCCTGTTTAAAGAGAATCAGTAGAATCGGTCATGTGCAGAAACCCCATTTACCTGCAAATAGAGGTACGGTAAGCTGCCGGGAAATATCACTTAAATCCTGTTTAGGCGACCTCCTTGAACAGCAGCTATAGGGAGAAAATTAAGTTTAATTTTCTCTATAGCCGCTCGTTCCCAGTTATTGGGATGGCGTAGCAAACTGTTAGAGTAAATCACTTTGATTGACCGTCTGCTCGGCAGTGTATGTGCAAGTAAACTTTCAGAATAAGCTGTTATGTCTTAGTACATTAGGATTATATTGACAATTGTATGACATGTATTCTGCATTTTTCACCAGTTTTTCCTCCATCTTTA